>NW_024470393.1:57047-176708 GCF_900496995.4 Aquila chrysaetos chrysaetos | reverse complement strand
TCTCCCAAACCATCCTTGGAGCATAAAAAAACCCTTAAAGCGTCCCTAGGACTCCAAAACTGTGCCGAACCACTCTCAGGATCCCAGACGCATCTCAAAGTATCCCCAAAATTGTGCCAAACTGTCCTTGGGATCCCAAAGTTTTTCCAGGACCCTAAAACGGGCCCAAACGACCCTTGGGACACCAAAACCAGCCCAAAGTCTCCCCAGGACCCCAAAACTACCCTAAACCGCTCTCAGGATCACAGAACCCTCTGAAAGCATCCCCAAAACTGTCCCAAACCATCCTTGGAACTCCCCAGAAATGCCTGAAGTGTCCCCAGGGCATCGGAACTGCCCCAAACCAAACCAGAGCATAGCCAGGACCCCTAAACTGCGCTCAGGACCCCAGAACCATCTGAAAGCATCCCCAAAACTGCCCCAAATCATCCTTGGGATCGCCAAACCACTGCAAAGCATCCTCAGGACCCCAATACTTCCGCAAAATACCCTTGGAACCCCCCCCCCAAAACCCCCTAAAGCATCCCTAGGACACCAAAACTGTGCCAAACCACCCTCGGGACCCCAGACCCAATTCAGAGCGTCCCCCCCAAAATTGCGATAACCCTGTCCCTTTGGGATCCCCAATCAACCCCAAGTGTTTCTCCAGGACCCTAAAACTGGCCCAGACCACCCCTGGGACACCAAATCGACCCCAAAGCTTGCCCAGGACCCCAAAACCACACCAAATTACACTCAGGACCCTAGAACACACCCAAAATGTCCCCAGGTCCCAAAACTGCCCTTAACCACTTTTGGAACCCCAAAACACCCCAGAGCCTCCTGAGGATCCAGAAACTGCCTCAAAGCACTCTCTGGATGCCAAAACCAGCCCAAAGTCTCCCCAGGACCCCAAAACTACCCTAAACTGCTGTCAGGATCACAGAACCATTTGAAAGCATCCCCAAAACTGTCCCAAACCATCCTTGGGATCCCAAAACCACTCCAAAGCGTCCTCAGGACCCCAGAACTGCCCCAAACCATCCTTGGAACCCTAAAAAACCCCTAAAGCGTCCCTAGGACACCAAAACTGTGCCGAGCCACTCTCGGGACCCCAGACGCACCTCAAAGCATCCCCAAAATTGTGCCAAACTGTCCTTGGGATCCCAAAGTGTTTCCAGGACCCCAAAACGGGCCGAAACGACCCTTGGGACACCAAAACCAGCCCAAAGTCTCCCCAGGACCCCAAAACTACCCTAACCGCTCTCAGGATCACAGAACCCTCTGAAAGCATCCCCAAAACTGCCCCAAATCATCCTTGGGATCGCCAAACCACCGCAAAGCATCCTCAGGACCCCAATACTTCCGCAAAATACCCTTGGAACCCCTCCCCAAAAAACACCTAAAGCATCCCTAGGACAACAAAACTGTGCCAAACCACCCTCGGGACCCCAGACCCAATTCAGAGCATCCCCAAAATTGCGCTAACCTGTCCTTGGGATCCCCAAATCAACCCAAAGTGTTTCCAGGACCCTAAAACTGGCCCAGACCACCCCTGGGACACCAAATCGACCCCACAGCTTGCCCAGGACCCCAAAACCACACCAAAACTACACTCAGGACCCTTAGAACCACACCAAAATGTCCCCAGGTCCCCAAAAACTGCCCTTAACCACTTTTGGAAGCCCAAAACACCCCAGAGTCTCCTGAGGATCCAGAAACTGCCTCAAAGCACTCTCTGGATGCCAAAACCAGCCCAAAGTCTGCCCAGGACCCCAAAACTACCCTAAACTGCTGTCAGGATCACAGAAACATTTGAAAGCATCCCCAAAACTGTCCCAAACCATCCTTGGGATCCCAAAACCACTCCAAAGCGTCCTCAGGACCCCAGAACTGCACCAAACCATCCTTGGAACCATAAAAAAAACCCTAAAGCGTCCCTAGGACACCAAAACTGTGCCGAGCCACTCTCGGGACCCCAGACGCACCTCAAAGCATCCCCAAAATTGTGCCAAACTGTCCTTGGGATCCCAAAGTGTTTCCAGGACCCTAAAACGGGCCGAAACGACCCTTGGGACACCAAAACCAGCCCAAAGTCTCCTCAGGACCCCACAACCACCTGAACTGCTGTCAGGATCACAGAACCATCTGAAAGCATCCCCAAAACTGTCCCAAACCATCCTTGGGACCCTAAAAGCACTCCAAAGTCACCCCAGGACCCCAAAACTGCCCCAAACCATCCTTGGAACTCCCCAGAAATGCCTGAAGTGTCCCCAGGGCATCCGAACTTCCCCAAACCAAACCAGAGCATAGCCAGGACCCCTAAACTGCCCTAAATCACTCATGGGACCCCAGAACCATCTGAAAGCATCCCCAAAACTGTCCCAAACCATCCTTGGGATCCCAAAACCACTCCAAAGCGTCCTCAGGACCCCAAAACTGCCCCAAACCATCCTTGGAACCCTAAAAAACCCCTAAAGCGTCCCTAGGACACCAAAACTGTGCCGAACCACTCTCGGGACCCCAGACCCACCTCAAAGCATCCCCAAAATTGTGCCAAACTGTCCTTGGGATCCCAAAGTGTTTCCAGGACCCTAAAACGGGCCCAAACGACCCTTGGGACACCAAAACCAGCCCAAAGTCTCCTCAGGACCCCACAACCACCTAAACTGCTGTCAGGATCACAGAACCCTCTGAAAGCATCCCCAAAATTGCCCCGAACCATCCTTGGGACCCTAAAAGCACTCCAAAGTTCCCCCCAGTACCCAAAACTGCCTCAAACCACTCTCAGGACCCCAAAACCACCCCAGAGTTTGCCCGGGACCCCAAAACTGCCCTAAATCGCTCTTGGAACCCCAGAATCATTTGAAAGCATCCCCAAAACTGTCCCAAACTATCCTTGGAGCCCTAAAAGCACTCCAACGTCACCCCAGGACCCCAAAACTGCCCCAAACCATCCTTTGAACGCCCCAAAAATGCCTGAAGTGTCCCCAGGGCATCCGAACGTCCCCAAACCAAACCAGAGCATAGCCAGGATCCCAAAACTGCCCTAAATCACTCAGGGGACCCCAGAACCATCTGAAAGCATCCCCAAAACTCTCCCAAACCATCCTTGGGAGCATAAAAAACCCCTAAAGCGTCCCTAGGACTCCAAAACTGTGCCGAACCACTCTCAGGATCCCAGACGCACCTCAAAGTATCCCCAAAATTCTGCCAAACTGTCCTTGGGATCCCAAAGTTTTTCCAGGACCCTAAAACGGGCCCAAACGACCCTTGGGACACCAAAACCACCCCAAAGTCTCCCCAGGACCCCAAAAACCACCTAAACTGCTGTCAGGATCACAGAACCATCTGAAAGCATCCCCCAAAACTGTCCCCAAACCATCCTTGGGACCCTAAAACCACTCCAAAGCATCCCTCAGGACCCCAAAACTGTCCCAAACCATCCTTGGAGCCCTAAAAAAACCCCTAAAGCGTCCCTAGGACACCAAAACTGTGCCGAGCCACTCTCGGGACCCCAGACACACCTCAGAGCATCCCCAAAATTGTGCCAAATTGTCCTTGGGATCCCAAAGTGTTTCCAGGACCCCAAAACGGGCCGAAACGACCCTTGGGACACCAAAACCAGCCCAAAGTCTCCTCAGGACCCCACAACCACCTAAACTGCTGTCAGGATCACAGAACCCTCTGAAGGCATCCCCAAAATTGCCCCGAACCATCCTTGGGACCCTAGAAGCACTCCAAAGTTCCCCCCAGTACCCAAAACTGCCTCAAACCACTCTCAGGACCCCAAAACCACCCCAGAGTTTGCCCGGGACCCCAAAACTGCCCTAAATCGCTCTTGGAACCCCAGAATCATTTGAAAGCATCCCCAAAACTGTCCCAAACTATCCTTGGAGCCCTAAAAGCACTCCAAAGTCACCCCAGGACCCCAAAACTGCCCCAAACCATCCTTGGAACTCCCCAAAAATGCCTGAAGTGTCCCCAGGGCATCAGAACGTCCCCAAACCAAACCAGAGCATAGCCAGGACCCCAAAACTGCCCTAAATCACTCATGGGACCCCAGAACCATCTGAAAGCATCCCCCAAAACTCTCCCAAACCATCCTTGGGATCCCAAAACCACTCCAAAGTGTCCTCAGGACCCCAAAACTGCCCCAAACCATCCTTGGAACCCCAAATAAACCCTAGAGCGTCCCTAGGACACCAAAACTGTGCCAAAACACTCTCGGGACCCCAGACTCACCTCAGAGCATTTCCGAAATTGTGCCAAACTGTCCTTGGGATCCCAAAGTGTTTCCAGGACCCTAAAACGGGCCCAAACGACCCTTGGGACACCAAAACCAGCCCAAAGTCTCCTCAGGACCCCACAACCACCTAAACTGCTGTCAGGATCACAGAACCCTCTGAAAGCATCCCCAAAACTGTCCCAAACCATCCTTGGGATCGGCAAACCACTGCAAAGCATCCTCAGGACCCCAAAACTTCCCCAAAACACCCTTGGACCCCCCCCCCCAAAAACCCCTAAGCATCCCTAGGACACCAAAACTGTGCCAAACCACCCTCGGGACCCCAGACCCAATTCAGAGCATCCCCAAAATTGCGCTAACCTGTCCTTGGGATCCCCAGATCAACCCAAAGTGTTTCCAGGACCCTAAAACTGGCCCAGACCACCCCTGGGACACCAAATCGACCCCAAAGCTTGCCCAGGACCCCAAAACCACACCAAAATTACACTCAGGACCCTAGAACCACACCAAAATGTCCCCAGGTCCCCAAAACTGCCCTTCACCACTTTTGGAACCCCAAAACACCCCAGAGTCTCCTGAGGATCCAGAAACTGCCTCAAAGCACTCTCTGGATGCCAAAACCAGCCCAAAGTCTCCCCAGGACCCCAAAACTACCCTAAACTGCTGTCAGGATCACAGAACCCTCTGAAGGCATCCCCAAAATTGCCCCGAACCATCCTTGGGACCCTAGAAGCACTCCAAAGTTCCCCCCAGTACCCAAAACTGCCTCAAACCACTCTCAGGACCCCAAAACCACCCCAGAGTTTGCCCAGGACCCCAAAACTGCACTACATCGCTCTTGGAACCCCAGAATCATCTGAAAGCATCCCCAAAACTGTCCCAAACTATCCTTGGAGCCCTAAAAGCACTCCAAAGTCACCCCAGGACCCCAAAACTGCCCCAAACCATCCTTGGAACTCCCCAAAAATGCCTGAAGTGTCCCCAGGGCATCAGAACGTCCCCAAACCAAACCAGAGCATAGCCAGGACCCCAAAACTGCCCTAAATCACTCATGGGACCCCAGAACCATCTGAAAGCATCCCCAAAACTCTCCCAAACCATCCTTGGGATCCCAAAACCACTCCAAAGCGTCCTCAGGACCCCAAAACTGACCCAGACCATCCTTGGAAACCTAAAAAACCCCTAAAGCGTCCCTAGGACACCAAAACTGTGCCGAACCACTCTCGGGATCCCAGACGCACCTCAAAGCATCCCCAAAATTGTGCCAAACTGTCCTTGGGATCCCAAAGTGTTTCCAGGACCCTAAAACGGGCCCAAACGACCCTTGGGACACCAAAACCAGCCCAAAGTCTCCTCAGGACCCCACAACCACCTAAACTGCTGTCAGGATCACAGAACCCTCTGAAGGCATCCCCAAAATTGCCCCAAACCATCCTTGGGACCCTAAAAGCACTCCAAAGTCACCCCAGGACCCCAAAACTGCCCCAAACCATCCTTTGAACGCCCCAAAAATGCCTGAAGTGTCCCCAGGGCATCCGAACGTCCCCAAACCAAACCAGAGCATAGCCAGGATCCCAAAACTGCCCTAAATCACTCAGGGGACCCCAGAACCATCTGAAAGCATCCCCCAAACTCTCCCAAACCATCCTTGGAACCCTAAAAAACCCCTAAAGCGTCCCTAGGACTCCAAAACTGTGCCGAACCACTCTCGGGATCCCAGACGCACCTCAAAGTATCCCCAAAATTGTGCCAAACTGTCCTTGGGATCCCAAAGTTTTTCCAGGACCCTAAAACGGGCCCAAACGACCCTTGGGACACCAAAACCAGCCCAAAGTCTCCCCAGGACCCCAAAACTACCCTAAACCGCTCTCAGGATCACAGAACCCTCTGAAAGCATCCCCAAAACTGCCCCAAATCATCCTTGGGATCGCCAAACCACTGCAAAGCATCCTCAGGACCCCAATACTTCCGCAAAATACCCTTGGAACCCCTCCCCAAAAACCCCTAAAGCATCCCTAGGACACCAAAACTGTGCCAAACCACCCTCGGGACCCCAGACCCAATTCGGAGCATCCCCAAAATTGCGCTAACCTGTCCTTGGGATCCCCAAATCAACCCAAAGTGTTTCCAGGACCCTAAAACTGGCCCAGACCACCCCTGGGACACCAAATCGACCCCACAGCTTGCCCAGGACCCCAAAACCACACCAAAATTACACTCAGGACCCTAGAACCACACCAAAATGTCCCCAGGTCCCCAAAACTGCCCTTAACCACTTTTGGAACCCCAAAACACCCCAGAGTCTCCTGAGGATCCAGAAACTGCCTCAAAGCACTCTCTGGATGCCAAAACCAGCCCAAAGTCTGCCCAGGACCCCAAAACTACCCTAAACTGCTGTCAGGATCACAGAAACATTTGAAAGCATCCCCAAAACTGTCCCAAACCATCCTTGGGATCCCAAAACCACTCCAAAGCGTCCTCAGGACCCCAGAACTGCCCCAAACCATCCTTGGAACCATAAAAAAAACCCCTAAAGCGTCCCTAGGACACCAAAACTGTGCCGAGCCACTCTCGGGACCCCAGACGCACCTCAAAGCATCCCCAAAATTGCGCCAAACTGTTCTTGGGAACCCAAAGTGTTTCCAGGACCCTAAAACGGGCCGAAACGACCCTTGGGACACCAAAACCACCCCAAAGTCTCCTCAGGACCCCAAAACCACCTAAACTGCTGTCAGGATCACAGAACCATTTGAAAGCATCCCCAAAACTGTCCCAAACCATCCTTGGGACCCTAAAACCACTCCAAAGCATCCTCAGGACCCCAAAACTGCCCCAAACCATCCTTGGAACCCTAAAAAAACCCCTAAAGCGTCCCTAGGACACCAAAACTGTGCCGAGCCACTCTCGGGACCCCAGACGCACCTCAAAGCATCCCCAAAATTGTGCCAAACTGTCCTTGGGATCCCAAAGTGTTTCCAGGACCCTAAAACGGGCCCAAACGACCCTTGGGACACCAAAACCAGCCCAAAGTCTCCCCAGGACCCCACAACCACCTAAACTGCTGTCAGGATCACAGAACCCTCTGAAGGCATCCCCAAAATTGTGCCAAACTGTCCTTGGGACCCTAAAAGCACTCCAAAGTTCCCCCCCAGTACCCAAAACTGCCTCAAACCACTCTCAGGACCCCAAAACCACCCCAGAGTTTGCCCAGGACCCCAAAACTGCCCTAAATCGCTCTTGGAACCCCAGAATCATTTGAAAGCATCCCCAAAACTGTCCCAAACTATCCTTGGAGCCCTAAAAGCACTCCAAAGTCACCCCAGGACCCCAAAACTGCCCCAAACCATCCTTTGAACTCCCCCAAAATGCCTGAAGTGTCCCCAGGGCATCGGAACTGCCCCAAACCAAACCAGAGCATAGCCAGGACCCCTAAACTGCCCTAAATCACTCATGGGACCCCAGAACCATCTGAAAGCATCCCCCAAAACTGTCCCAAACCATCCTTGGGATCCCAAAACCACTCCAAAGTGTCCTCAGGACCCCAAAACTGCCCCAAACCATCCTTGGAACCCCAAATAAACCCTAAAGCGTCCCTAGGACACCAAAACTGTGCCAAAACACTCTCGGGACCCCAGACTCACCTCAGAGCATTTCCGAAATTGTGCCAAACTGTCCTTGGGATCCCAAAGTGTTTCCAGGACCCTAAAACGGGCCGAAACGACCCTTGGGACACCAAAACCAGCCCAAAGTCTCCTCAGGACCCCAAAACCACCTAAACTGCTGTCAGGATCACAGAACCCTCTGAAAGCATCCCCAAAACTGTCCCAAACCATCCTTGGGATCGGCAAACCACTGCAAAGCATCCTCAGGACCCCAAAACTTCCCCAAAACACCCTTGGACCCCCCCCCCCAAAAACCCCTAAAGCATCCCTAGGACACCAAAACTGTGCCAAACCACCCTCGGGACCCCAGACCCAATTCAGAGCATCCCCAAAATTGCGCTAACCTGTCCTTGGGATCCCCAGATCAACCCAAAGTGTTTCCAGGACCCTAAAACTGGCCCAGACCACCCCTGGGACACCAAATCGACCCCAAAGCTTGCCCAGGACCCCAAAACCACACCAAAATTACACTCAGGACCCTAGAACCACACCAAAATGTCCCCAGGTCCCCAAAACTGCCCTTCACCACTTTTGGAACCCCAAAACACCCCAGAGTCTCCTGAGGATCCAGAAACTGCCTCAAAGCACTCTCTGGATGCCAAAACCAGCCCAAAGTCTCCCCAGGACCCAAAACTACCCTAAACTGCTGTCAGGATCACAGAACCATCTGAAAGCATCCCCAAAACTGTCCCAAACCATCCTTGGGATCCCAAAACCACTCCAAAGTGTCCTCAGGACCCCAAAACTGCCCCAAACCATCCTTGGAACCCTAAAAAACCCCTAAAGCGTCCCTAGGACACCAAAACTGTGCCGAACCACTCTCGGGACCCCAGACCCACCTCAGAGCATCCCCAAAATTGTGCCAAACTGTCCTTGGGATCCCAAAGTGTTTCCAGGACCCTAAAACGGGCCCAAACGACCCTTGGGACACCAAAACCAGCCCAAAGTCTCCCCAGGACCCCAAAACCACCCTAAACTGCTGTCAGGATCACAGAACCCTCTGAAAGCATCCCCAAAACTGTCCCAAACCATCCTTGGGATCCCAAAACCACTCCAAAGCGTCCTCAGGACCCCAAAACTGCCCCAAACCATCCTTGGAAACCTAAAAAACCCCTAAAGCGTCCCTAGGACACCAAAACTGTGCCGAACCACTCTCGGGACCCCAGACCCACCTCAAAGCATCCCCAAAATTGTGCCAAACTGTCCTTGGGATCCCAAAGTGTTTCCAGGACCCTAAAACGGGCCGAAACGACCCTTGGGACACCAAAACCAGCCCAAAGTCTCCCCAGGACCCCACAACCACCTAAACTGCTGTCAGGATCACAGAACCCTCTGAAGGCATCCCCAAAATTGCCCCGAACCATCCTTGGAACTCCCCAGAAATGCCTGAAGTGTCCCCAGGGCATCCGAACTGCCCCAAACCAAACCAGAGCATAGCCAGGACCCCAAAACTGCCCTAAACTGTGCTCAGGACCCCAGAACCATCTGAAAGCATCCCCAGAACTGCCCCAAATCATCCTTGGGATCGCCAAACCACCGCAAAGCATCCTCAGGACCCCAAAACTTCCCCAAAATACCCTTGGAACCCACCCCCAAAAACCCCTAAAGCATCCCTAGGACACCAAAACTGTGCCAAACCACCCTCGGGACCCCAGACCCAATTCAGAGCATCCCCAAAATTGCGCTAACCTGTCCTTGGGATCCCCAAATCAACCCAAAGTGTTTCCAGGACCCTAAATCTGGCCCAAACCACCCTTGGGACCATAAAAGCACGCCAAAGTTCCCCCCAGTACCCAAAACTGACCCAGACCATCCTTGGAAACCTAAAAAACCCCTAAAGCGTCCCTAGGACACCAAAACTGTGCCGAACCACTCTCGGGATCCCAGACGCACTTCAAAGTATCCCCAAAATTGTGCCAAACTGTCCTTGGGATCCCAGAATGTTTCCAGGACCCTAAAACGGGCCCAAACGACCCTTGGGACACCAAAACCACCCCAAAGCATTGTCGAGGACCCCAAATGTAGTCTAAATTACTCTCATGATGCCAGAGCAACCCCAAAGTTTCCCTAGGACCCCAGAAGTTCCTCTAACCAATCTCAGGACCCCAAACCCAGGTCAAAGCGTCCCCCATGACCCCAGAACTTCCCCAAACCACTCTCAGGACCCCAGACCCACCTCAGAGCGTCACCCAAACTGCCCCAAACCATCCTTGGGATCCCCAAACCACCCCAGTGTGTTTCCAGGACCCTAAAACTGGCCCAAACAACTGTTGGTACACCAAAACCATCCCAAAGTCTCCCTAGGACCCCAGAACTACCCTAAAGCACACTTGGGATCCCCAAACCACACCAAAGCGTCCCCAGAGCTAACCTTAGAAAACTGCCCCAAACCACTCTCAGGACCCCAGAACCACAATAAAGTTTTCTCAGAATGCCAAAACCTTCCCAAACCATTCTTTGAACCCACCAAAAAAAGCATGCCCAGGATACCAGAACTGCCCCAAACCACTCTCGGGATGCCAACATCCCCCGCAAAGTCTCCTCAGGACCCCAAAACTGCCCCAAACCATCCTTGGAACCCCAAAACCACTCCAAAAGGTCCCCAGGACCCCAAAACTACCCTGAATTACACTCAGGACGCCAGAATCACATCAAAGCATTTCCAAAACTGCCCCAATCCTCTCTTGGGATCCCAGAACAACCCCAAAATCTCCCCAAGACCCCAAAACTGCTTCTAACCAATCTCAGGACCCCAAACCCATGCTAAGGTGTCCCCAGGACCCCAAAATTGCCCCAGACCATTCTCAGGGACCACAGAACCTCCTCAAGGCATCCACAAAACCCACAAACCATTCTTGGGACTCCAGAACCACCCCAAATTCTCCCCAGGACCCCAAAACTACCCTAAATCACATTCAGGACCCCAGAACTACCTCACAGCATCCCAAAAACTGCCCAAAACTACTCTCGGGATCCTGGAACAAACCCAAAGTCTCCCCAGGACCCAAAAACTCACTCAGACCACTGTCAGGACCCCAAAACCATGCCAGAGCGTTCTCAGGACCCCAAAACTGCCCCAAACCATCCTTGAACCTCCCCCAAAAAAACCCTGAAGCATCCCCAGGACCCCAAAACTGCCCCAAACCACTCTTGGCACCCCAGAAGTGCCCCCTCACCTTACAGCCACCCTAAACCATTCCCTTGCATCCCAGAACCCCTCTCAACCATCTCTTAACTCTGCTGGTGACCCCCCCAAACTGCCCCGGGGACCCCAAAACCGGCCCCACACTCCTCCCGTGACCCTCTTCCACCTTCTCCTCAAGTTAGGGTCCCCACCCCACCCCCCTGGGACCCTGAAACTCCTCTGGGGACCCCAAAATCAACCCCAGGGACCCCCAAACCAACCCTACCTTGCTCCCCTTACCTTCTTCCACCTTCTCCTCAAGATGGGGTCCTCAAAATGACCTCAGAGCTCCCTGGGGACCCTAAACTCCCCTTCCAGGGGTCCCCCCCAATTTGGGGGGGGGGGGGGCTGTGTGTGACTGATGGGTTGGGTGTGCGTCCCCCCCCTCTTCTCTTCCCAGCTGGAGCAGGCGGAGCGGCGGGGTGCTCGCGCCCGTGGCCGGGACCCCGAAAGACGTCGGAAACGCCGGGCGGAGCAGGGGTGACCTCCCCCCCCTGGCCAAGGAGGAGCTGGAGCCAAAGAGGAGTCGGGGTCCCGAGGGGGGGACCCCCCGGGACAGCCCCCCGCCTGGCCCCCATGCCCCGGGGGTGAGTAGGGGAGGTAGTGCTGGGGAGTGGGGGGGGAAACAACTCAGAATTCGGGGTGGGGGGGCCCACGGTGGGGGGTTGTGGGGTGAAGGGGGGGGGGAGTTATGGGGTGAGGGTCCTGTAGGGGTACATGAGGGTGGGTTATGGGGTGGGGGCTCCCAGGAGGAGCATGGGAGGGGTTATGGGGTACATGGGGGGGGGCACAGTGGAGGTGTGGGGTGCAGGCCCAGTGTCATGGGGGTCTTATGGGGTGCGGGACCCTCATGTCCTGGGAGGTGAGAGTGACGGGGTGTGGGGTTATGGGGCACAGGGCAAGGCACCCCCAGAACCGGGGGGGGGGGGGGGGGGTCTCCCCATGGCATTTCAGGGTGCAGTTATGGGGTGCCCCCCCTCCCCAACAAACCCCCTTCTGCCCCCCCCCTCCCAGGACTCGTGACGTGGAGCCCCCAGCTCGGACGGACACACCTGCCAGCGGCCGGGAGGGATTGGGGGGGGCCATACTGGGCCTCCCCACCCCACCCTGGGACCCCCCAACCCCCCTCGGACTGGGGGGGGGCTCCCCCCCCTTCCTCCCTTACCCCCCTATCCCCCCCCGCGATGTAATTATTTGAGTTGATTTCTTTTGTATCCTTAAGCCCCGGGGGGGGGCCACACACACAGATGGGGGTCCGGGGGTCCCCCCCGCCAAACCGGGGGGGACCCCAACCAGCACAGCAGGGCCAGCCCCCCCCCTCCTCGCACCGGGTTTTTTATAGGGTTGGGGGGGGGTGGGGGAGAGGGGGGGGGGCGGATTTGGGGCCCCCCTGCCCCCCCCCCGCCGACACTAACAGTCTTGGGCTCTTTGTAGCGGGACGGGGACGGGGGGCCTTATTTTATTGTATTATGATTTTTTTTATTATTATTAAACTTTGGAGGCTAAAAGGGATTTGGGTGTTTGGGGGGGGGGGGGCAGGTTTGGGGCCCCCACCAGAAGTGCCTGCGCGACACGTGGGGAGAATTCGCACTGCGCATGCGAATGGGTGGCAGTGGGAGCTGAGGCGCTTTCCCATTGGCCGCGGTCTCCGCCAATGGGCGAACGGGGAAGGGCGAGGTCCCGGGCAGGTGGTGGTGGTGGCGCGAGGCGGCGACTGTCGATTCTCCTCTGAGAGCGATTCCTCCCCCCCCCACCCTCCCTTGAGGTAAAAATCTCTTCCATGAGGTAAACTCTACCTTTCCTGAGGTAAAAATCCCCTTTTCTGAGGTAAGATCCCCTCCCTGAGGTAAAAACCTCCTCTGTGAGGTAAAATCTACATTTCCTGAGGTAAACTATACTTGGTGAGGTAAAATCCCCCTCCCTGAGGTAAATACACCATTTTGGGGGGGTTTTTTTTGAGGTAAACACCTTATTTTTTTGAGGTAAAATGCTCCTCTGTGGGGTAAAATTTACCTTTCCTGAGGTAAAAACCCCTTTTCTGAGGTAAAATCCCCCTCTGTGAGGTAAATATGCCTTTTTTTGAGGAAAAACCCTCCTCTTTTGAGGATCCCCACCCCGAGGTAAATATCCCTTTTCCTGAGATAAAACTCTGCTTGTGGGGGTAAACCCCCTCCTTTTATGAGGAAAAACATTCTTTTTTGTTGAGAAACCCTCCTTTTTTGAGGTAAATATCACTTTTCCTGAGGAAAACCCCTCCCTTTTTTTGAAGTAACCCCCTTTTTTTTTATGTAAGCCCCTCCCCCTTTTGAGTGAAAACCCTCCCTTTTTTTGAGGAAAACTCTTTTTTTTTAGGTAACCCCCTCCTTTTTTGAGGAAACCCCCCCCCCCCTTTTTTTTTTGAGGTAAAACTTTTTTTTTTTGAGGAAAACCCTCCCTTTTTTTGAAGTAAAGCCCTCCTTTATTTGAGGAACCCCCTCCTTTTGAGGTAAAACCATCCTTTTTTTGAGGAAACCCCTCCTTTTTGAGGTAAAACCCTCCTTTATTTGAGGAACCCCCTCCTTTTTTTTGAGGTAAACCCCTCCTTTATTTGAGGAACCCCCTCCTTTTTTCTGAGGTAAAACCCTCTTTTTTTGAGGTAAAATCCTCCCTTATTTGAGGAAACCCTCCTTTTTTTGAGGTAAAACCCTCCTTTTTTTGAGGTAAATCCCTTTTTTTTGAGGAAACCAGTCCTTTTTTTGGAGGAATACCCTCCTCTTTTCGAGGTAAACCCCCTGTCCCGTCCCCAGTGACCCCTCGCAAACGCCTCGCTCCGGCAGCTGCGGGGTCCTAGAGCCCGCCGCCCACACACGCCATCTCGTCGGCCAGCTCCTCCTCCGCCGGCGGCCGTAGCGGCTCCTCGTCGCTGTAAACGGCGGCGGTGGCGGCGGCGGGGGCTGGGGGCGTGGGACGGCGGCGGGTGAGGAGGTCGGTAGCGGCGCTTTCCATCTCGTCCATCGTCATGTCGCAAGCGTCGGCGATCTCTCGTTTGGCCACCGCCACGAATTTGGGGTCGCGGGCGAACAGCCCCAACCCCTCCGAGATGAGCACCTGCGGGGCGGGAGGCAGAGCTGGCACCGGTGCGGTGGTGGCAGGGGGTCCCGTTCCCGTCCGTCGTCCCCCCCCCCGGCTCCCCTCTTCCGCCCCGCACTCACGGCTTCCACCAGGCTGTCTGCGGAGCCGCGGCCCAGCCTGTCCCGAGGTCCGCAGGGTCGCAGGCGGAGGGGGCCGGGGGCAGCGCGGTCCCCCACGAACCAGCGTGAGAGCGGGGGGAGGCTCCCCCCGCCTCCTCCCGCCGACACCCCCCCCCACCCCCGGCGCCGGTCCTCCCTCCACCAGGATGAGGGGCGCGTAGAGGACGTGGCCGCGGGTGGGGGCCGTGGCCCAGGCGTGCGAGGAGCCCCCCAGGCGCCAAGTCTCGGAGCTGCCGTAGCCCTGCGGGGAGAGGAGGAGGAGGAGGTCAGTGCTCTGTGTGTGTGTCTGCGTGTGACACGCGTGTGTGTGTCACGCGTGGTGGTACCTGGGGCCGTGCGGGGCCGGGGGGGCCCGAGGGGTTGTAGGTGCCCGGGATGGGCTCGTCCTCGCAGCTGCCCTGGCGCCGCAGGCACTGGATGGTGAAGGAGGGCTTCCGGCCTGGGGAAGGGGGCGGGGTGTCTCGATGGAGGCCCCGCCCCCTCTTCGTAAGCCCCGCCCCCCTCCCGCAGGCCCCGCCCTTACCTGCGGGGGTCGGAGGCAGGAGCCGGCGCCGCTTGAGCTGCTGCCCTTCGAGGGTCCCGTTGTGGAGGGCGAAGTGCCGGGAGGGCAGCGGCAGCGACCCCCCCCCGCGGCCCCTCTCCCGCCCAGCGCGGGGGCAGGGGGGCGGGAACGGTCCCCAGCGGTCTGGGGACGGGGACAGAAGGAGTTTGGGGGCATTTCCCCAATTATAGGGACCCCCCCCAGGGTTGGGGAGCTGGGGGGTGTCCCCCAGGTGTTACGGGGGACACGGGTGTGGCGATACCTGTCCCCGCCCCACCGGTGGCGGGGGGCCGAGCCCTCCAGGTCCTCTTCGTGGCTGATGTCGCCCGGCTCCCCCCCCGGCTCTTCCCCGTCCTCGGGGGGGGCTGGCTCTTCCTGTCCCCCCGCCTCCGAGCGCCGCCTGCCACACAGGGCCGTCAGGACCCCTGTTGCCCCCCAGGGACCCCCTCTCCCTTCCCCATGGGGACCCCCAGGGTCCCTCCGCCCCACCGGTGCCGTACCTGCCGCCGAGGCGATTGGGGGCGATGTGGGGAAGGGGCGCGGGGTCCTCCCCCTCGGTGGGGGCCGGGCTGCCGGCCGGGGGGGGCTCCCCCAGGAGGGGGGGGCTGGGGGCGGAGCCGTACAGGGTCTCAGGAGCCTGCGGGCAGAGGGGCGGAGCTTGTGTTGGTGGGCGTGGCCATCGAGACAGGGGTGGGGTCGGTGGGCGCGGCCCGGAGGCGAGGGGCGGGGCTTACGGCGTAGGTCAGCTGCTCCTCCTCGGTGGCGGCCGGTCCCTCGTCGTCGCCCTCGAGGTCGCAGCTCAGCGCCCGCCGCATCTCGGGGCCCAGCGCCTGCAGCGTCTGCAGCCCGGCCTGGGGGGGGGGGGGGGTGTCACCGCGGCCACCCCCGCCCCTCCTCACAGCCCCACCCCCACGGGGGTGCCCCCCACACCTGGAGCGCACACTCGTTGCTGGGGCCAGCGTTGGGGCCCAGCATCCCCCGCTCCTTCCGCCGCCGGAATTTGCGGAAATAGTCCTGGATCAGGAAGGTGGCGTAGAACTTGCCCACGGTGACCTCTTCCTCTGGGGGAGCGGAGGGGGGAGGCACAGCAGCGTCAGGGGTGCCGGGGTCCCCCAGGGATGACCCCCCCCCCCAAGGGTGGCTGGGGGACACACACACACGGGGACACTCGCTCACCCTCGGGCGGGGGGATGACCTCATCCAGCAGCTTGGGCTTCGTCCTCTTCCAAATCTTCTTGATGACGGCACGCAGCTCTTTGTTGGCCACGTCCAGGTTCCCTGGCAGGGAGGGGGATGGGGGGGGGAACGACAACACACAGCGGGGAATCCAGGGGTGCCCCCACCCTGACTTGTCACACCCCACTGTCCCATGGGGGACCTCGGGCCCCCTCCAGTTCCCAACCTTCCGTCTTGATCTTGAGGGAAGTGCGCACCAGGGCGAAGAGGGTAGCGTTGAAGGTCACGGTCCCGTCCGAGTTGAGAGGCATGTTCATGGCCACCAGGCGCTGGGGGGGGGGGGGGGAAGGGTGATGGGGGGGGGCAATGTGGACCCAGGCATCCAGCGCCCCCCCCCCCCCCCCCAGTCCCCTCTGGAGGCTGACCTTGCAGGCGACCCGGTGGGGGCAGAGCTTCCCAAAGCCCAGGGGGGGCTGGATCCGGCGCAGCAGCGTCACCACATCCAGGTGCTTGATGCGGCCCCTGCGAGATGGGGGGGGTCACAGGGAGCCCCGGATGGCTCGGGGGGGGCGGGGGGTGACACTGTGACGGTGACAGACCTGGCAGCGGGGTCGTACTCGGACCAGACCCGCTTGAACTCGTCCAGGTGGTGGGGGCCCAGGATGGACCAGTCGCGCGTCAGGTAGTCAAAGTTGTCCATGATCACAGCCACAAAGAGGTTGATGATCTGGTGGGGGGGGGGGGGGGGGCGGTCAGGAGCCCCCCCAGGGGCTCTTGCTGTGGGGCAGGGGCTCTGGCTATGGGGCAGGGCTGTTGCTGTTGACGTTGCTGGGGCCAAGCAGCGTTCTGGTGGCCCGCCAGGGCGCCGTGGGGCTCACCAGGAAGGCGCAGAGCATGAAGAAGCTGATGAAGTAGGCGATGGCGAAGTTGCTGCCGCAGGTGAACTCCTCGCCCGGTCCCGCGTCCGACTCGGGGTCGCAGCGCTTGCCCGGCAGGCTGGCCAGCATGATCTCCTGCCAGGCCTCCCCTGTGGCGCACCTGCGCCCCACGCGCTCAGCGTGACCCTATAGGGCCCCCCCCGACCCCTGGTGTGCCCTCCTGCCAGGCCTCCCCTATAGATGGGGTAGAGGTGCCCTATAGAGCAACCCTGCAGGGACGCGCAGGCCCCAGGAGCGCCTACAGGAACCCCACGGGGAGCCGTGGGTGCTATAGGACTCTGGGGAGGGGCACAGAGCCCACAGGGACCCTGTGGGCACCCCAGGAGGACCCTATAGGGGTCCTATAGGAACCGCGTTGTGACCCACAGACCCCAAGGAGGAACTCCACAGGGACCCAATAAAGACCCTGACAGGACACCCCAGATCCCATAGGAAGCCCAGAGCCCCCCCCCGATCCCATAGGAAGCCCAGAGCCCCTCCCAGATCCCATAGGAAGCCCAGAGCCCCCCCCAGATCCCATAGGGCCCCCATAGGGCGCGACCCCACCTGAAGAGCAGCAGCACGGCCTGGGGGAAGGTCTGGAAGTTGTTGTTGCGGTTGATCTGGGTCCCGTCCTGCAGCGCCACCTTCCCGAAGGTCTGGGGGGGGGAGGGACATGGTGGGGGGGGGCCGGGGGCTTGCGGGACCCCCCCTCGCACGGCAGGGCTGGGGCAGGGGAGCGCATCTCTCGCACGAGGCCCCTCACCTGCATGCCGATGACGGCGTAGATGAAGAAGATCATGGCGATCAGGAGGGCGACGTAGGGCAGGGCCTGGCGGGGGGGGGCGCGAAGTGGGGGGGTGAGGTGTCATTCCCCCCCCCCAGCGTCCGTCCGCCCCCCCCCCACCCCCGCGACGTCCCACCTGGAAGGACTTGACGAAGGTCCAGAGCAGGGTGCGGATGCCCTCGCCCTTGGAGAGCAGCTTCACCAACCGCATCACCCGGAAGAGCCGGAAGAAGGTGATGGAGATGCGGGAGCTGTCCTCCGAGCTCTGCAGGGGTGGAGGGGGGGACGGCGGGGGGGTGAGGGGACCCCAAGACTCCTGCACCGGCCCCCCCCCCCCCGCCCCACGCTGGAGGACACCCCCGTACCTCACCAACGTGACCCCCGTTCTGTCGCACACAGGCGTGAGGAGCCACAGATGGAGATGGATGGAGACAGACAGATGTACACGAGCATCACGGACATGGCGGGGAGACGACGGGATGCAGGTGTCCAGGACTGCCCCCCCCCCCCCCCCCCCGAAAAAAAAACCCCATCCCAGATTCAGGGGACCCCCACCCCGCCGGGAAAAAAGGGGGGGGGTGTGACTCACGTTGACCTCGGTGACGGCGATGTCCACCACGCTGCCCACCACGATGAGGGCGTCAAAGGTGTTCCAGGCGTCGCAGAAGTAGTGCTGCGTACGGGGCAGGGGGGGAATGGTGAGGGCCCCCCCCCCCTCCTCGTGTGACACCCCTCCCCTCCTCGTGCGACACACACGCCCCCCGCTCCAACCCCTCGCACGAGCCTACCCGGGGTTTGAAGGCAATGATCTTGAGCACCATCTCGACGGTGAAGAGCCCCGTGAACACCATGTTGAGCAGGTCCATCACGTAGTTGAAGGGCTTGGACTGCTCGTAGTGCTTTAGGGGAGGGGGGGTGTCCTTAGCTGCCCCCCCTCAAGACCCCTGAGGGTGCCCAAGTGTCCCCAACCAACCCCCCACCCCCCCGGGTCCCCGCGTGCCCCACCTGGACGGCCAGGGCGATGGTGTTGAGGAGGATGAGGACGAACATGATGTACTCGAAGGCGGTGGAGTTGACCATGGCCCAGACGCGGTACTGGGTGCGGTTCTTGGGGATGTAGCGCCGCAGCGGCTGCGCCTTCAGGGCGTACTCCACGCACTGTCGCTGCGGGGGGGGGACACACACAGCCGGCTGCCACGGGGGATGCCACCGCCTGCGGGGAGCGGGGCGACGAGGCGATGCCGCGGCGTCCCCGGGCACCTGGTTCTTGTCCAGCTCGCAGTTGCGGTACTCGCTCTCCCCCTGCGCCCGGAAGGTGATGATGACGAAGCCGACGAAGATGTTCATCATGAAGAAGGCGATGACGATGATGTAGACGATGAAGAAGATGGAGATCTCCACCCGGTAGTTGTAGATGGGACCCTGGTCCTCGGCGTTGGCGTCGATGGCCTTGTACAGCAGCCTGGGGGCGGGGGGACACACACACACACACAGAACAGCAGACAGCGGTGGTCCGCAAGGTACCCCCCAACGCGGGCTCCGGGTGTCATCGTCCCACCCCTGCCCCAGGTGACTCACGCGGGCCAGCCCTCGAAGGTGGAGACGGTGAAGAGCGCCATCATCCCCGCCAGCACGTTGTCGAAGTTGAAGTCGCTGTTGTGCCAGAGGCGCTCCCGCACCGAGGGGTGGGAGACGTCCCCGTCCTTGTACACCAGGAAGGTGCCCCTGTGCGGGGGTGGGGGGATGGACACCGTGGGTAGGGGACACCCGCGCCGCAGGGGGGGCGACACCGCCACGGCACCGCGAATGAGCCCCTGCCCGCGGCCGTCAGCTGGGCAGGGGACACGGACACAGGGACGGCCCCCCCCCGCTCACACTCCGCGTGCGCTCACGCTCGGTTCACGCCCTACAATCGCACGCCACGTACGCGTAACCTACACTCGCAACCAAGCTGAGGTCACAGCCTACGCACACGTCTACAGGCGCAGTCACGCTACACTCACGCCTCACACTCACACTCCAGCTATGCTCACACTCAGCGCACCCTCACACTCCGCCTACACTCACGTTTACACCGATACTCAGCCTACACTCACATGCCACTTACACTTAGGTGTACACTCACTCAGCCTACACTCATACTCAGCCTACGCTCACATTTAAACTCTCACTCAAGCTAGTCACACTCAGCATACACTCACACGCAAGCTACACTTGCACTCACGCTCAGCCTACACTCACACTCAAGCTACAGTCACATCTACCCTCACACTCGAGTTACACTGAAACTACACCCACACTCAGTGCACTCTCAGACTACGCTCACAGCCTACTCACACTCACTCTACACTCACTCTCAATGCACACTCAGCCCACACTCACACTCAATACACACTCAGCCTACACTCACACTCAATGCACACTCAGCCCGCACTCACAGCCTACGCTCACACTCAATACACACTCAGCCTACACTCACACTCAGCCTACACTCACACTCAATGCACACTCAGCCCGCACTCACAGCCTACGCTCACACTCAATACACACTCAGCCTACACTCACTCTCAATGCACACTTAGCCCGCACTCACTCACTGCACACTCAGCCCGCACTCGCAGCCTACGCTCACACTCAGCCTACGCTCACACTCAGAGCGCACCTCCAGCCCACAATCACGTCACACTCACCCCACACTCACCCTTGGTCGGGGACACCAGGGCAGTGGGGGGGTGCGGGGGGGGGGGGGTCAGTTTGGGGGGGTGTGGGGTGTCAGTCTGGGGCGGGGGGGGACCGGCACCCACTTGCACTCTCCTGGCGTGTGCTTGGCCTCGTCGGTGCAGCTGTAGAACTTGCCCTGGGGAAATGGGGGGGTCAGGGGGACCCCCGCCCCCTGGAGGGGTCAGAGGGACCCCGGGGGGGGGGGGGTTGGGGGGGGTTCCCCCCCCCCCACACCTTGAAGAGCTGCACCCCGATGCAGGCGAACATGAACTGGAGCAGCGTGGTCACGATCATGATGTTCCCGATGGTGCGGATGGCCACGAAGACGCACTGCACCACGTGCTGGGGACAGAGGGACACCGGGACACCCGTGACAGGGGGACGTCAGGGACAGCCGGACACGGGGACAGCCGTGACAGCGGGACATCAGGGACAGCCGGACGTGGGAACACCCGTGACAGTGGGACATCAGGGACAGCCAGATGCGGGGACACCTGTGACAGTGGGATGTCAGGGACAGGCAGACGTGGGGACACCCATGACAGGGGGACTTCAGGGACAGCCGGACGTCAGGGACACTGGGACACCCGTGACAGTGGGACATCAGGGACAGCTGGACATCGGGGACATAAGGAACACCCGTGACAGTGGGACATCAGGGACAGTCGGACACGGGGACAGCAGGACACCTGGATGCCAGGGACACTGGGGACACCCGGCCGTCAGGGGGACCGGGACACCCGCGCCACCAGCAGCACCGTGTGCCAGAGACACCCGTGCTCCCAGTCCCATCGCCCCAGTGACACCAGTAACACCCCACACCACACACGGGGGGCCCAGCGCTCCCAGTCCCACCGGTACAGCCTGCAGCACGCCACAGGCGCTGCTGGGTGCCCCCCAGTGCCTCCCAGTGCTCCCAGTGCCACACCTTGAGGCCCTTGGCGCGGTTGATGGCTCGCAGGGGCCGCAGGACGCGCAGGACCCGCAGGATCTTCACCACCGAGATGGCGCTGGAGCTGCCGCGGGCATCAGGGGACACCAGTGCTCCCATTAACACTCCCAGTGCTTCCCAGTAACGCTCCCAGTGCCCCCAGCAATGCCCCTACTGCCTCCCAGTGTTTCCAGCACTGCTCCCAGTACTCCCAGTGGCATTCCTTGTACCCTCCCCATGCCCCCAGCAGCTTTCCCAGTGCCCCCAGTTGCATTCCCAGTTTCCCTACTGGCACCAGCAGTGCTCCCAGTGACACTCCCAGTCTGCCCAGTGGTGGTCCCAGTGCCTCCCAGTACCCCCAGTGACTTTCCCAGTGCCCCCACTTCATCCAGTGGCGCTCCCAGTGCTTTTCAATGCCCCCAGCAGTGATCCCAGTGCCTCCAGTGGCACTCCCAGTGCCTCCCAGTGGCCCCAGTGCCCTCAAAGGTGCTCCAAGTGCCTCCCAATGCCTCCCAGTGCCCCCAGCAGTGCTCCCAGTGCCTCCCAGTGCCCTCAGCAGTGCTCCCAGTGCCACCAGAGGTGCTCCCAGTGCTTCCCAGTGCCCCCAGCAGTGCTCCCAGTGGGCCCAGCAGTGCTCCCAGTGGGCCCAGCAGTGCTCCCGGTGCCACCAAGTGCCCCCAGCGGCGTTCCCAGTGCCTCCCAGTTCCCGCCCCAGCTCACTGGATGCCAAAGGAGATGAGGGAGACTCCGACCACCAGCAGGTCGAGGAGGTTGAACCAGTTGCGGCAGAAGGAGCCTTTGTGCAGGAAGGCGCCGAAGGCCGTCATCTGGGGGAGGCCGTGAACCCCGACGTTGCGGACCCCCCCCAAAACCCTGGGGACACCCCCAAAATCCTGGGGACCCCCCCCAAAACCCTAGGGACACCCCCAAAATCCTGGGCACCCCCCCGGCGTACCTTGAGCAGGATCTCCACGGTGAAGATGGAGGTGAAGGCGTAGTCGAAGTAGCCCAGGATCTGGGGGGGGGGGGAAATGGGGTGACCCCTCCCCCCCAGTGCCCCCTTCTCCCCCCTGGGCCCCCCCAAACACCCCCAGGGCCCCCCCGAATTGCCCCAAGCCCCCCAGCTCTTCCCAGCACCCCACATTTCTGCCCCCCCCCCCCCCCCAACACCGGGCGAGCGGATCCCTAGTCTTGCACATGGTGACGGGGTGAATTAGTCCCTGGTCCCCCAGTTCCCCCCAGTTTGCCCAGTATCCCACGTGGTTGCGGGGCGAGTGGGCGCGGACGGGGTCCTCGGCGGCCAGCGAGACGCTGCTGAGGATGATGAAGACGAGGATGAGGTTGGTGAAGACGTGGTGGTGGATGAGGGCGTGGCACCGCACCCGCAGCCTGCGCCGAGCACGCGTCAGCACCAGTTACTCCCAGTTACTCCCAGTGCTCCCCCTCTCCCCTCCGTCCCATTTTACTGGGCGCCCATCCCCCAGCGGGTTCCCCCCTTCCAGTTAGTCCCAGTTCCCTCCAGTTTCCCCGCAAGTGTCCCCAGTCCCCACCGTGTGCCACCCAGTGCTCCCAGAGCCCCTCTCCCAGTGCACCCAGTGCTCCCAGTTTGTGTCCTCACTCCCAGACCCCGTGTCACTTGTGTCCCCAGTCCCAGTGCTCCCAGTCCTCCCAGTGCCTCCAGTGCCAGTGCTCCCAGTCCTCCCAGTACCCCCAGCCCCCTAGTCCCAGTGCTTCCAGTACCCCCAGTTTGTGTTCCCAGTCCCCCCACGTCCCTTGCGCCCCCGCTCCCAGCCCCGCAGTGTTCTTAGTGTCCCCAGCCCCAGTCCTCCCAGTGCCCCCAGTCCTCCCAGTCCCCTCTCTCACGGGTTGGTGCTGCCCAGCAGGAAGAAGGCGCTGCCCTCGGGGATCGGCACCACCTTGGTTTTGGGGGGCTCCTCCAGGGATTCCAGCCGGGCCCCCCCCAGACTGTCCCGCTCCCCCCCCGGCCTCCTCATCACCTGGAAGGGACCCAGGCGTCCAGACGCTGTCGCCCCAAAACCCACCCCCACCCCCCGGCGGGTGACACTCACCTTCCTCGCTCCCCTCCTCCTCCTCCTCTTCCTCCTCCTGCTCCCCCTCAACCTGGGGGGGGGGGACGCACACGCTGAGCGTGCGAGGGCCGTGCACACTTTGGGGGGGGGGGGGGGGGGGCGCACCCTCAGCTCACACTCACCTTCACGCTCACGTCCTGGCTCCCTGCGCCGGCTTCCACCTCCCCGGCCTTGTCCCTGCGGGTTTTTTTTGGAGGGGGGGAATTTGGGGGGGGGGGGGGGGGGGGGGGGTGCTCAGCCAGAGGACCCAGGGGTCCGGGTGCCCCCCCCCCCCGAGAAGGGATCCAGCGGTCCGGGTGCCCCCCCCCTCAAAGAAGGGACCCAGGGGTCCGGACTCACTTTTTATCGGCCCCCGAATTGATGTTGTCACCGTCGGCCAGGTTGTCGACCGCGATGGCCAAGAAGACGTTGAGGAGGATGTCTGTGGGGAGGAAAGGGTTAAACGTGTCCTCCCAGTATCCTCCCAGTATGTGCCCCTCTTACTGGGTTTGTTCCCACTCCCCCGGTCATCATCCTCCGGGCTCTCTGCCTCTCATTTCCCAACCCCAGTGCCTCCCATACCAGCTCCCCAGTTAGGCCGTGCTGCCTTCCCAGTCCCTCCCAGTTAGCCAGTTCCCCGCTCCCAGCCCGTCCCAGTGCTCCCAGTATGCCCACGCACAGTTGCCACAGATGAAGAGGATGACAAAGTAGACGCAGACAAGCATTCCGGGGAAGACGGGGCCACCGTAGGCCATGATCCCGTCATACATCACCGCGTTCCAGTCCTCTCCCGTCAGGATCTGGGGGGGGGGACGGACACCCCCAAACACCAGGGTCACCCCAAAACCTCGGCATCCCTCCCCAGTGCACCCCCCCCCAGTAGTCCCAGTGCTCCCAGTACACCGCCACCTCCCAGTTGTCCTCCGTCAGGGCGCAACGTCACCCCGGAGTGACTACGGGGTGGTGAGGGGACCTGTTTGGGGGGGGGCACCTCATGGGTTTTGGGGTCTCCCCACAGGTTTTGGGGTCCCTCATGGGTTTTAGGATCCCCTAGGGGGTTCAGGGTCTCCCCACAGGTTTTGGGGTCCCCCACAGGTTTCAGGGTCTCCCCAAAGGTTTTGGGATCTCCCCATGGGTTTTGGGGTCTTCCCACAGGTTTTTGGGGGTCGTGTCTGTCCCCCAACCCCCCCCCCCCCCCAGGATTTGGGGGCATCCTCCCCACCCCCCGGGATTTGGGGGTACCTGGAAGACGGTGAGCAGCGCCTGAGGGAAGGTATCGAAGGTGCTGCGCTTGGTCTGGGTCTCGTCGAAGCTGAAGCGTCCCCCGAAAAGCTGCATGCCCAACAGGGCAAAGATGATGATGAAGAGGAAGAGGAGCAGCAGGAGGGAAGCGATGGACTTCATGGAGTTCAACAAGGAACCCACCAGGTTGCTCAGCGACGCCCAGTGCCTACGGGATGCTGGGGTTACTGGGAGAACTGGGAAAGGGACCGTTTCCCCGCCTCGGGTAGATCCACCCCGCCACCGACACGCCGGGGGGCGGCTGACGGAGCCCCGGGAGGGGAGGGGGGGTCGTCAACCGCGTTCACCGCGCGTTGTCGTCGCGTCTCCCCCCAACTCCTCGACCTGGTGACTTTAAAGACGCGGAGGAGACGGACGCAGCGGAGGACGGAGATTCCCAGGGGTTCCATGGCCCCTCGTTCCACCAAAGCCGTTTCCAACACCCCGCCGCACACCACGAAACAATCGAACCGGTTGAAAAAACTGGCGAAGTAACAGGCGGGACCCAAGGCGTACAGCTTCAACACCATCTCGGCGGCGAACAACGACAGCAGCGCCTTGTTGGCGTAAGCTTTTTTGGGGGGCGGGGGTTGAGGAGATGCCCATACCCCCCCCAAAAAAAAATCTGGGGGTGTTCAGCGGGGTAGGGGGGGTGTACCTTGCGTTTGGGTGAGCCAAGGGGGTTGCCCATGGTGCTCGGAGGCGATGGTGAGGGTGTTGAGGAAGACCAAGAGTAAGACGGTCCAGTAGAAGGAGACGGATTTCACCGCCCCGCGGCACCGGCGGCGCCACAGGCGGTTCAGGCGGCGCAGGCGGCGCCTGGGGGGGGGGGGATTTGGGGGTACAGGGGGGGTTAGGAGGGGACAGGGGGACGTGGGAGGCGGTGGCGTTTTGGGGACGGAGGGGAGGTGTTGGGGTTACAGAGAACAGCCCGTCAGGTGGGAGGTGTTGAGGTGGGGGGGCCCCACTGTGTGGCCCCCCCCCCTTTTTTTCCAGGCCCCACTTTCCCCCCCACTCACCAGAATTTCGTTTTCGTAATTTTGCCCCTGGGGAGGGAAAAGTGCAGAGTTACCCCAAAATTTGGGGGGTCCCTGTGGCCACTAAGGGGGGAGAGGGGTTGCGGTACCTGGGGGTGGGGTGCTAGGGTCAGTTTTGGGGTCCTGGGGGGGGGGGCTTAGAGTGTCCCTGGGGCTAATGGGGGGGGGTCCCAGATGGCCTTGAGGAGCTGTGGGGGTCGGTTTTGGGGTCCCGGGGGGGGGGGGGGGCACAGGGACCTGTGGGGGGTCCCAGAGGCTCTGGGAGGTACTGGGGGGCCATGGGGGGGCCAGGAGGGGTCGGGGGGGGCTATAGGGGGGTGTCCCAGAGAGTTGCAGGAGGCTTGCCGAGCCCCCCGTTCCAGCGCTCACAGGCAACGGTCGCAGGCGGTGGGCTGCGCCTCCTCCTCGCCCACCGTCTCGGTGTTCACCGACGTCGTCTCGCTGCCGGGAAGGCTGGCTGGGGTGGGGGTCAAAGGTCAGCGGCGTGCAGGGGACCCCGGCATCCGGGGAAAAGTCGTGGCGGGGGGGGGGGGGCACCCCGGGGGGGGGGGGGGGGGGGACTTCGTTACCGTGGGTGTCGGTGGAGTGACTGGCGTGCCGGAGCCACTTCAGCCGCGGTTTCCGCTTCCCCATCAGGTCCTCGGCGGTCAGGCCTGCGGGTTGGCGTGGGGGGGGGTGGTCCACGGAGGTTTTTGGGGTGCCGAGGATTTTGGGGGGGATGCCCACCCCCAAGCCCACTTACGGTGCTTCTCGTGCTCGTCCTCGTCACCCTCCAGGTCTTCGGCCTGGGTGATCCAGTCCATGTAACCCCGGAGATCTTCCTCCAGCTGCTGCTTCTCCCTCAGCTTCTGGAAGTCTCCGCGGGCCTTGGCCTTCTCACGCTCCTTGGAGAATTCCCTTGGAGGTGGAGAAATATGTGACACACACGCCCCCCCCGCCCCCAGACACACTAACGACATGCTAACGACACGCTAACGATGCCCTCACCCGCTCAGCACCCCCAGCACCAAGTTGAGGACAAAGAAGGAGCCGAAGATGACGAGGCTGACGAAGTAAATCCAGGGTAGCTCATGGCCCATCGCATCCTGCATCTGGAGGGGGGGGGCGATGGGGTTGGGGGGGCAGGTTTTGGGGTGACACACTGTTAAGGGGGGGGGGGGGGTTGGGGGACCCCAAATCCACCCCTCAGTGGCGCAGGGAGTGATGCGATCGACACTCAGGCGCCGGTCAGTGGGATCCGCCCTGGCCCCGGGGAGGATTTTGGGGGGCTCAGGGAGTGCAGGGGGGGGGGGGGGGGGGGAATGCGTGTAAGGATTTTGGGGGGGCTTACCCAGTAGAGAACATCGGTCCAGCCCTCCATGGTGATGCACTGGAAGACAGTGAGCATGGCGAAGAAGAAGTTGTCGAAGTTGGTGATGCCGCCGTTGGGACCCTCCCAGCGGCCCCGGCACTCGGTGTTGTTCTGCAGGCAGGCGCGGCCGTGGCCCGAAAAAGCGCAAGGGGAGGGGTCCTCCTCCGATTCTAGGTCTGGGGGGGGTAAGGGGGGGGTTAGCACCCCCAAAATGGTGTTTGGGCAGGTCCACAGGGTGTTATGGGGGGGGTGCGGGGGACTGGTGCGCAGAGCGACAGAGGAAGGAGGGCTGGGAGCCCCCCCAGGCATGCTGGGAGCAAAATTGGGGTGCAGGAGGTGGGCGCGGTGACACCCCCCGCCCGCCCCCCCTTACCAGATCCGATGAAGAAGCAGGTCTTGTGCATGCGGCCGATGAAGAGCTCGAGGCCGATGATGGCGTAGATGATGATGACGAAAAGGACGAGGAGGGCGATGTGCAGCAGTGGCACCATGGCCTTCATGATGGAGTTGAGGACGATGTGGAGGCCTGTGGGGAAGAAGTTGGGGGGGGGGGGGAGGGGCTGGCAGGAGGCTGGAGATGGGGGCAGCCACCTCCCCCCCACCCCCAAAAAAGCCGTGCCAGACGTTATCGCCCCAAAACCAATCTCACTGGGGACGCCGGAGACGAGGCGGAGGGGCCGGAGGACACGGAAGGCACGCAGGGCTTTGACGTCGAAGCCCCCCGGTTTCCCGCTCATGTGGTGGGCTTCGCCGGGTTTGTGGGACACCTGCTCCAGGATGACGCTGAAAAGCCTGAGGGAGATTTGGGGGGGGGGGGGGGGGGGTGTTATTTGCATGCGCCCCCCCCCCCTTTGCCTGTTCCCCTCCCTTGGGGACAATTCCTCACCCCACGATGACGATGACGAAGTCGAGGAGGTTCCAGCCGTTGCGGATGTAGGCGCTGGGGTGCAGGACCAGCCCGTAAGCGATGATCTTCAGGAAGGTCTCCACCGTGAAGATGATGAGGAAGACGTACTCCACTTGCTCCTGGGGGGGGGGGGGGGGAAGTTGGGGGGACCCAAGGCATCCAGGGATGTCCCACCCCCATAACCCCCCCCCTCCCAGGGACTCGGTGGGGTGGCCCAGCACCCCCTTATCCCAGGGAACAAGGGCATTTGGGGACACCCCCACCCCCACAAGATGGCCCCCCACCTTCTCTTGGGGGACAAGGGACAGTATTATTTGGGGGACACCCCCCACCCCTCAACCCCCCACCCTTCCCATCATCCCTTTCTCCCTGGACCCAGGCGTCCGGGATGGCTAAGCCGGGATTAGCACCCACCCCGGCGCCGGGTAAGCGGCTTAAGGCAACGGCACACGCGTGTGCGAGGGGAACACGTGTGGCACGCGCTTCAGGGGACCCAGGCACCTGGGCAGCCCTCTGCCACCCCACAGACACCTACCTAACCCCCCCCCCAAAAGTGTCCAGGCATCCCCCCCATAGACCCTCCCTGTCCCCCCTATTCCCACCCAGGGGGAAACCCCGCTGTTGGGGCGGACCCCCACATTCCCGATTCCGTCCAGCGCCCAAAGCGGCTTCGTTAAGCGGCGGCGTTATCCCTTAACGAGCTAAACCAGCACCTGACTGCGACCAGATGAGGACGCCGGCCCCAGTGAAAGTGGGGGGTGCACCCCTTAATTTTTGGGGGGTTGGGGGGGATCAGGGGTCCTCACTAGGTTGTGGTTGGCAGCATTGGAGTCATCCTCGGGGAAGGGGATGTAGACCCCCAGAGCCACGCAGTTGGCGAAGATGGTGGCGAGGATGAGGATGTCGAAGGGCCTAGGGGTAAGGGTGGGAGGAAGGTGGGCAGCCGGTAGGGGGGGGGCTGCCCCCCAAACCTACACCCCTCCATGCCCGCAGCCTCCCATCTCCATGGTCTCATGGCCAACCCTGTCCCCACCGCCATGTCTCCCTGTGACCCCCCCCCCCCCCCCCCAAAAAACCCACTCACTTCCACTCGACGATGCTGATGGCTGCCCGGCGGATGGGGTTGTTGAGGCGGAGGCAGAAGAGGGCACGGGGGGAACGGTGGACCCCCCCAGAGCCCTGACCCTTGTGCTTGGTGTGGGGGGGACGTCGGTGACGCTGACCCGGGGGGGTCCCTCCGCCTGCCGGACCCCCGTTGGCTTCGCCTATCGGCCACCCCAGGGGCTGTCCCATGGCTTCGGCGAAAGATGGCAGCCCCTTGGGGGGTCCTGGGGGTGGGGAGGATGGTCAAGGGAGGGGGCAAGGACCCTCCCAAACTTTCCTGGACCTCCCCAAGCCCTCCTGGACCCTCCCCCCTGCAAAGCCCTCCAACTCCAGGACCCCCTGGACACACAGGGACCAGCTGTGAACACCGCATCCCGTAGACCAGGGACCTCCCCGTACCCTCGGGGACCCCCCCATCTCATTGGGGACCCCGCACTTCTTCCCAAGGACCCCACTATCCCCTCTGAGACACCGCCGGACTCACCCTCTCCGTTCTCTTCTGACTCCGACATGGTGAGGGGTGTCTGGGGTCTTTCCAGAAGTCTGGGGGTACCTGTAGGGGATCAAAGGGGGTCGGGGGGGATTATTTTAGGGGTGTCCGATAGGGTTGGGGTATTCTGAGGGTACCTACAGGGTCTGGGGGGGTGTTTGGATGGTCTTGAGAGACTCTCAAGTAGATTTCAGGGATCTGTTATGGTTTAGGAGCATTTAGGGGATATATAGGGTGTACTTGGGGAGGGTGTGGATATTTGGGGGGGTGGGATAGTTAAGAGGTTTGGGGGTATTTAGGGGGAGTTTAGGGGTGTTTAGGGGGGGTCTGTGGGTGCTGGGGTAGCTCCTGGGCCCTCCCCACGGCTCGTCCTGAGGTCCCCGGCTTGTCACTGCTGGGAGATTAAGGGCTTAACGAGGGCGTGTGTGCCAGAGACAGGGAGGGCAGCGCTGCCCACGTGCTGGGGCACACGCGTGTGTAAGCGGAGCAAGGGCACAACCACAAGAGGGATGGGGGCACACGCATGTGGATGGGGTGGACGGGGCTGGGATGCACACAGATGCGGGGACACAGATGTGGCAGATGCATGCGAGAGGGAACAAGTAGGGGGCACACACATTTGAGGGATGTGCTGCCGCCATTTCTTACCTCAGCTGCCCCTCACGCACCATGGACGCCATTTCCTGCCTCAGTTACCCCAAACAGGCGCCATTTCCCCCTCATCACCCCTCACGGGCACCATTTCTCCCTCAGCAACCCCTTGTAAGCACCATTTCCCCCTTCACCACCCCTTACAGGCTCCATTTCCCACTCAGCCACCCCTCCTAGGCACCATTTCCCCCTTCACCACCCCTCACGGGCACCATTTCCCCCTTCACCACCCCTCATGGGCACCATTTCCCCTTCAGCCACCTGTCGTAAGCACCATTTCCCCCTTCACCACCCATCACGGGCACCGTAAGCACCAATTCCCCCTTCACCACCCCTCACGGGCACCAATTCCCCCTTCACCACCCCTCACGGGCACCATTTCCCCCTTCACCACCCCTCACGGGCACCACTTCCCCCTCAGCCGCCCCTCATAAGCACCATTTCCCCCTTCACCACCCCTCACGGGCACCACTTCCCCCTCAGCCGCCCCTCGTAGGCACCATTTCCCCCTTCACCACCCCTCACGGGCACCACTTCCCCCTCAGCCGCCCCTCGTAGGCACCATTTCCCCCTTCACCACCCCTCAGGGGCACCATTTCCCCCTCAGCCACCCCTCACAGGCACCATTTCCCCCTTCACCACCCCTCACGAGCTCCATTTCCCTTCAGGGGCTCCATTTCCCCTCACGGCCGCCATTTCCCCCCTCAGCCGCCCCTCGCGCCTCGCGCCCCCCTCAACTTTCCCGCCTCAGCCGCGCCTCGCGCCGCCTACAACTCCCGTCGTGCCCCGCGCGCGCGGCGGCCACAGCCCCCCTTCCGGACTACAACTCCCGTCGTGCCCCGCGCGGGATCCGCCTCGCTTCCGCGGCGGGCTCCGCCTCACGTGACTCGCGGCGGGGCTCGCGGGGGTGCGGCAGAGCCGGGGTCCCCCCCCCCCCCAAACCGCCTCCGCTTCCCCCCCCCCCCCCGCAGGATTTGGGGGACCCCCCCCTCAAAAAAAAAACATGGAAGAGGTGGACAAAATCCTGATCCACTCCCTGCGGCAGGCGGGGACGTGAGTGTGGGAGGGGGGGAATTTGGGGGGAGCGGGGGAGGGGGGGCAACTCTGGGGGATTTGGGGGGGGGGGGGGTGGGGGGGCACTAAAGAGTTTTGGGGGGGTCAAGGGACTGGAGGGGGGGGACCCTAAGGAATTGGGGGGCGGGAACTAGGGGTGTGAGGGGACACCTGGGGGGACCCTAAGGAGTTTTGGGGCTCCCTGGGGGAGCACCCTAAGAATTTGGGGAGGGGGGGCATAACTGGAGGTGGGGGGGTCCCCGGGGGACAGAAACACTTTTGGGGGGGGGGGCATGACTGGAGATGGGGGGTGACCGCTGGGAGAGGGGTGGGAGTGCCTGGAGGTGCATAGGTGACACCCAGGGTGGGGGGTGGGGGTATTTCAGGATTTGGGGGGGGGGGGGGGGTCCCCATGATTTTTTTTGTGTGTCCCCCCCCCCCCCCCCAAAAAGGCCGGTGCCCCCCGAGGCGCAGAGCGTGCGGGACTTCTCCCCGGAGCTGGTGGTGGAAGCGGCCGTCCGCTGCCTGCGGGCCATCCGTCCGGCTTTGGGGGCCCCCCTCAGCCCCCTCCTGCCCCCCGGCATCTCCGCTCGCTTCCGACTCGCTTCCGACTTGGCAGCCGCTTGCCAGGTATTATCCCCCCTCCCCCCCCAAAATCTTGAGGGACCCCCAAAATTTTGGGGGGGGACGGGGACACCACCCCGGACCACCCCACCGCTCTCCTCTAGGACTGAGATTTACAGGCGATGGGTTCCAGACCTTGCTACCCCCCCCCCCGAAAAATACCCCCAAATCTTGAAGGGGGGACCCCAAAAATTTTGGGGTGTCCCCCCCTCCTATTTCTCACCCTCAGGAGCTGGGATTTGGGGGCGACGTGGGGTACCAGACCTTCCTCTACAGCTCCGAGCATGACACCCGCCGCCTCCTCCTCTTCCTCGTGGAGAAACTGCCGCGGGACGAGAGCGAAAGAGGGGCTGAACCCCCCGGTATGGATTTTGGGGGGTCCCCCCCTGGTTTTTTTTTTCGGGGGGGGGGGGGGCTGACCACTCCTTATCTTCTTCCCCAGGGAAATCGGGGGTTCTGCTACGAGCCATTGGCACCCGCATCCGGGAGCAGCTGGGGATCCCCTGGGTGCCCCCAGCTTGCCGCACCCCCCAGCTGCAGCGCCTGCAGGTGAACTTTGGGGGGGGCCCTGACCCCCCCCAATTGTGGGGGGCTAATTCTCAATTGGGAGGGGCAATTAATCCATTAATTAACCCTTTTTAGGGTACAGGTCGCCTCTACTCCTTCACTACGTGCCCCCTGGTTCTGCCCCAAAGTGGGGGACCGCCAGGTAAGAGTTGGGGGGGGGGAATTTGGGGGGGGGGTGGTGTCCTTGTTTTGGGGGAGTGGTCTGCTCACACACACCTCCCGTCCCTGTAGAGCTGCAGGAGTATTTTGGGGGGGCTGCCCCCCCCTGTGCCGGCACAGCCCCCCCTTTCCACCAGGACCCCCCCAGCCTTGCTGGAGACCCACGCAGCCCAGCTCAGCGCCCGCCATGACTGGGAGGCCGAGTGGGGGGGTCCCGGTCTGGCCTCCCGCCTGCCCCCCCCAGGTGAGACGCCCCCCCCCATCCACTGCGGGGGGTCCTGGGGGGGTCCCCAGGATTTGGGGGGGACCCTATGGGTCCCACCCTTCTCTCACCCCCAGGAGTTTGGGGGGGGGGGGGGGGGGGGGGAGAGGTGTTTGTCCGTGGGTCTGACCCCCTTTCTCTGAGTCCTGGGGCGGGGGGGTTGGAGGGGGCTGTTTTGGGGGTCCTCGTGGGTCTGACCCCCCCCTTTCTCACCCCCCAGGATTACAGGGGGGTTGGGGGGATGGTTATGAGTCTGTTTTGGGGGTTGCTGTGGGTCTGGCACCCCCTTTAGCCTCCCCCCCACCCCCAGGACTACAGGGGGGCTGTGGGGATGTTTATGGAGCTATTTTTGGGGGAAGGGGGCCCTGTGGGTCTGACACCCCCCCCCCCAGCAATATGGGGGGACATCTATGGGTCTGTTTTGGGGATCCCTATGGGTCTGACACCCCCTTTCCTCCCCCCCCCCCCCCAGGAATATGTGGGGCGGAAGCGGCTCCGTGCTCGACTCCGGGCCCTGGAGCCCCTGCGCCAGGTTTGCCCCCCCCGACCCCAGGGACCCCCCCCAGGACCCCTGGACTCCACTTGGCTCCAAGAAGCTTTTGGGACTGGGGGGGCTGGGGGGGCCTTGCCCAAGGGGTCCCGCTTCACCCGCACCCAGCACCTGACCCATGAGCAGGTAGGGTGGGGGGGCTGCTGGGGGGCTGGGGGGTGTTTTGGGAGGGCTGGGGGGGGTGCTGGAGGGCTGGAGCGTTGTTTTGGGGGGGGGTGCTGGAGGGCTGGGAGTTGTTTTGGGGGGGCTGGGGGAGGCTGCTGGAGGGCTGGGAGTTGTTTTGGGGGGCTGCTGGAGGGCTGGAGTGTTGTTTTGGGGGGGGGGGGGGGCTGCTGGAGGGCTGGGAGTTGTTTTGGGGGGGGCCCCCCTGCTCTGGGGTCTGACCTGCTCCGGGGTCTCATCCCGCAGGACCCCCAAATCCTGCTGCAGCAGATCCAGGTGGCTGCCGAGACCCTGCACCCCTCAAAGAGCTCTGAGGAGGTGAGAGGATGGGGGGGTCGTTCACTCTGAACCTTACTGATGGCCGCGTGTTCACGCTGGACTCTACCGATGGCTCTGTTGAATGGGTGTTCGCTCTGGACCCTACTGATGGCCGCATTTAGAAGGGCCTTCCCCCCCCACCTTAGGACGCAGGGGCACGCCAGGCCAGCGAGGAGGCTGCCCTGGAGGAGACCCTGGCTCGGCTGGAGGCCGAAATCGAGGGCTGCCGTGGGGAGGTGCGGGACGCCCAGCTCAGCCTCACCCAGGTGGGTGCCGGGGTTGGGGGGGGGGAAGTTAAGGGGGGGTTTGCAGGGTGTTTTGGGGTGCCCTGATGGTTGGTACCCGCCCCCCCCCCCAGGTGGAGGCGGAGGTGCGGCAGGGCCGGCTGGCGCTGGGGGCCCGGGAGGACGCCCTTCGGCTGAAGGCACGGGCGGTCGAGCTGCTCCCGGATGCCCAGAACAACATGGCCAAGCTCCAGGTGAGGATTTTGGGGTGCCCCCTGGGGGGGGGGGGGGGTCTTTTGGGGGGGGGCTGTGAAGCTGTCTGGGGCCACAGCAGGTGTGGGGAGGAGGTTTAGAGGGGTGGTTTGGGGTGTGCAACTGTCCTGGTGGCAGATGAGTGAAGGGGAGGGGTGGGCAATTTGGGGGTGCTGGGGGGCACTTTTGGGGGTGCGGGGGGGGGGCAGAAAGAAGCGTTTTGGGGGTGCCCTGACCCTGTTCCCAGCTGGTGGTGGAGGCGAGCAGCCGCCGCATCGTCAGCCTGGTGGGGCAGTGGGAGCGGCACCGGGGACCCCTCCTCGCCGAATACCGGCACCTCCGGGCCCTGCGCGACTCCGCTCAGGTAAGGGGGGGGTCTGGGGTCTGTCCCCCCTCTTTGGGGGTCCTCAGGTCCCTTTTTTTCCTGAGTTTGGGGGTCCTCAGGTCTCTCTCTGGTAGGTTTTGGGATCTCTGGAATTCTCTTTCCAGTGGGTTTGGGGTGCCCAGATTATCCCCCAAATGGGTTTTGGGGTCTCTGGGGTCCTTTCCCAGTGGGTTTGGGGTCCCCTTCCCCATAGGTTTTGGTGGTCTGCGGTTCCTTCCCAGTGGGTTTGGGAGTCCCCGGGTCTCTCCCTGATAGGTTTTGGGGGTCCCTGGGGGCTCTGGGTTCCCTTCCCAGTGGGTTTGGGGTGTCCAGATCCCCCCAAATGGGTTTTGGGGGTCCCTGGGGGCTCTGGGTTCCCTTCCCAGTGGGTTTGGGGTGTCCATATCCCCCCAAATGCATTTTGGGGTTCCTGGGGATGCAGAGATCCCCTTCTCAGCGGGTTTGGGGTCTCCTTCCCGGTGACTTTGGGACTCTGATGACCCTTTCGCAGTAGTTTCGGGGCTCTGGAGTCCCTTTTTTGGGGGTTTGGGGGTCTCTGAGGTCCCACCCCTTGGTGGATTTGGGGGTGCCCCGACACCCACACCCCCCCCCCCCCCCCCGGCCCTTTTGTTTTATTTCTCCTACCCCAGCTGGAGTCGTCGCGGCGGCTGTCGGAGATCCGGGCCCTGCACGAGCGCAGCCGCTCGGCCGCTGACGAAGCCCGACGCAAGGAGGAGCTGTACAAACAACTGGTGAGTACCCATGGCGGGGAGGGGGGGCACGGGGTGATTTGGGGGGCTGCCCCCCACTTTCACGCACCACCCCCCCCCCCCCCCACACACACACACACACACAACCCCTTCCCCGGATGCAGGTGGCGGAGCTGGAAGCGCTGCCCCGTGACATCTCACGCGCCGTCTACACCCAGCGCATCCTGGAGATCGTGGGCAACATCCGCAAGCAGAAGGAGGAGATCAGCAAGGTGGGGGGAAGATTTTGGGGGGGGGGGGTGGGCATTGGGGGGGCCCTGGAGATTTTGGGGGGCCTTGGGGGGGGTAGTTTAGGGTCCCTAGGGCAATGTAGAGGAGTCCTGGGGGGGGGAGTCCTTGGGGTATTAGGTTCTGTTTGAGGTCTTGGGGGGGGGGCAGGGGGTGTTTGGAGGGGGTGTCTGTGGGTGCACCCCCAAAATGAGGGGGTTTGGGGTTCCCCCCCTCCCCCTAGACCTGAGAACCCCGGGGGGGGGGGGTCTCCCCAGATCCTGGTGGACACGCGGGCGCTGCAGAAGGAGATCAACTCCCTGGTGGGGAAGCTGGAGAGGACCTTCAGCGTCACCGACGAGCTGCTCTTCAAGGTTGGGGGGGGGGTCCTGGGATGGGGGGGGTCTCCACATGTACTTGGGGGACACCTTGAGGTGGGGGGGCCCCCCCCCAGGGGGATCAAGGTGGGATTTGGGGGGGGGCCTGGGGCAGATGCTCAAGGGCACCCCCTCTATGGGATAACCCCAAAGGAAGAGGGGAAGTTTGGGGTGCTAAGACCACCCCAAACTGTCCCGTGTGCCCCCCCAAACTGTCCCATGTATCCCCCCCCCAAATTGTCCCACGTGCCCCCCCCCCAGGATGCCAAGCGGGATGAGGTGGTGAGAAAAGCCTACAAGTACCTGGCAGCTCTACATGAGGTAATGGGGGGCTGGAGGGGGGCGTGTGAAGGTTTGGGGGGGCGCCAGGTAGAATTGGGGGGACCTGGAGGTTTTTGGGGGGTCCCAGAACCCCCCCTTTTTGTCCCCCAGAACTGTGCCCAGCTGATCCAGACCATCGAAGACACTGGGACCATCCAGAGGGAGATCCGGGACTTGGAGGAACAGGTGGGGGTTTGGGGGGGGGGCAGGATATAATGGGGGGGGGGGGGGGCGAGGATTGGGGTGTCCCTGGGGGCCCCCCCCAGGGCTATTAATTAACCGCTCATATCTCCCCACATCTCTTTGTAACCCCCCATTCTTTGTGACCTTCCCCAACTCTTTGTAATCCTGTTTGTCCCCCAACCTCTTTGCCCCCCATTTTGTGCCCCCCCCGCCCCCATTTTATGGGGGCCCCCCCCCATTTAAATCACCCCCCCCCAACCCTGTTACCCCCAGATCGAGGGGGAGACGAGCGCGAAGCCCCCCGCCAGCCTCGACCGGATCCTCAGCGACTGCCGGGCACTGCGGGAGGAGAACGCGCTGCTGGCTGCACAAGCCCGCCACACCTGAACCCCAAAACCTGGGTGTCCCCCCAAAATCCCCTTGCGGGGGGGCTCTGTCACCCCCCCCCCCCATGCACACAGTGGGGTGTGGGCGTGCCTGAAGCCCCCCCCCCCAAAATGCACCCATGGTGGAGGATAGAGCGGTTCCTTTATGGTTTCAATAAAGTCTCAGCACAGTGGTTTTTGGGGTGTCATCATGTTCCTTTTGGGGGGAATTTGGAGGGACACCCCCCCCATCTCTGCCCCCCCACTGTGGTTTTGGGGGGGGCGGTGGGACCTCCCCCCTCAGCTCCGGGGGGGCATAAAGCACTTCAGGTCGCAGTCCCTGTGGGGGAAGTGGGGAGGGAGGGGGGTTTAGAGGGGAACCCCGTGTTTATCAGGGACGGTTGGGGGGGGGGGGGGTTAAGGACCCCCCCCTCTGGTTTTGGGGTCCAATTTTGGGGGTACCTGGGGTAGCGCTGACCCCGCTTGCGCCTGAATTCAGCCTCGTCCACCGTCCAGACGGCCCCACGCACGTTCTCCACTCGCACGAAGCACTTGTGCAGGCTCAGGTTGTGACGCACGGCGTTCTGGGGGGGGAAACTCCGGGGAATTAGGGTGGGCTCCCCCCCCCCCCAAATTCCCTGAGGAATTTTGGGGTGGTCTGGGGCATATTTAGGGGTTTTCTGGGGGGGGGGGGGGGGGGGGGGGGGGGGGGGGGGGGGGGGGGGCCTGCGGTGTCTCTGAGCTGTTGCAAGAGTGGGGTGGTGATGGTTGGAGAGGCTCTGGGAGAATTGGGGGTGTCATCCTCCCCACTTTTTGGGGGGGGGGGGGGCTGTGTTGGGGGGGTTGTCCCTGGAGCAGCATTGGGGGGTCCCAGGGGACCGGTTTGGGGGTCCCACGTTTTGTGTGGCAACATTTTGCAGTGCTGGGGAGTGATCCCCTGCCTCCCAGTGGTGGTGATGGGGGGGGGTCCTGTGTGGCCCCTTGATCTTTTAGGGAGGTGTTGGGGTAACCCCCCCCCACCCCAAACTGGTGGGGGGGGGTCGGGGGGGCGGGATTTGGGGGTGCAGGGGGGGTCCCCACCTTCCAGGTGGCGGTGTTGTGGCGGAAGTACCCGAACATGCGGCTGAACCAGTGGTAGATCTCGCCCAGGGTGCGCTGGCGCTGGGGGGACTCCAGGATGGCCTTGGGGGGGGGGTGTTTTGGGGGGGGGGGCACAGCAGGGTTGGTGGGGTGTTGGGACATTTTGGGGGGGCTCAAGAGGATTGGGGACACGGCAGGATCAGGGACACAGGACATTTTGGGAGTGGGGCAGAGGGACAGTTAAGGATGGTCTGGGGGAGGGGGGGCACGGCAGGGTTTGGGGGGGGGCATGGTGGGGGGTACAGGGACATTCTAGGGGTCATTTTTGGGGGGGGCACATGGCAGGGTTTGGGGACACTTTGGGGGGGTATGGGGACACTCTGGGATGGACGGGGGGGGTATGGGGACACATGGGGTGCTGGGGCGGGTAGGCACACAGGGGAGTTATGGTAGGCTTTAGGGACACTTTTTTTGGGGGGTGGGATATGGGGGGGTGGGGAAGGGACTCCAGGATGGTTTGGGGGAGTCATGGGAACATGGCAGGGGGGTTTGGGGACATGGGGGGGCTCCAGGATGGCTGGGGGGGGGGGGGAACGGGGGGGGGGGGTATGGGGACATGGAGAGGGGGATTCCTATGGGGAACAGCCACAGGAACAGGAAAGCTGTGGGGGGTGAAGGACTTGGGGGGGCTATAAGGAATCGGGGGGAATGTATAGGGCGGGGGGGGTGTAGGGGACATGGGGGGGGGCTATAGGTGACGCGGGGGGGGGGGTCACTCACCCAGCGAATGAGCATGGCGTAGGTGTAGGGGGGCCGGGCAGTGCTGAGCCGGTAGTACTCCAGTTCTGGGGGGCAGCCAAGGGGGGGGTCAGCGGGGACCCAGGCATCTGGGTCCCCTCCCAGGTTATTTGGGGGCCCCCCCCTGTCTTCCCACCCCCCCCAAACCTGGTGCTCACCTGGGCAGAGCCTCCCGTGGTCCCAGGAGTGCCCTGGGGGGTGCAGCGGGATCTCAGGCTCCCCCTCGGGGGGGGGGCGGTTGGCCCCAAATTGGGGGTACCCCAGCCTGGCCCTTCCCGGGGGGGCCCTGGGGGGGGGGAGAACACAGGTGAGGGACTGGCAGCACTTTGGGGGGGGGGGCCCAGTCCCCCCCGCCCCTGTTTTGGGGTGTCATTGTCATTTTGCCCCCCCCCCCCCCTTACCGCTGTGGGGGGGCTCCTCCGGATGAGCTGCGCCTGCAACAGCCCCAGGCGGTGCCGCTCGCGGGCCAGCTGGGGGGGGGGACACAAGTTTTGGGGGGCACGGGGGTGGGGGGGGACACAACATGGGTTTGGTGGGGGTGGTGTGGTTGCGGGAGGGACACAGGTTTGGGGGGGCGCATGGTGTGGGGGGTACAGGGGGGCCACAGGTTTAGGGGGGCATGTGGAGGGCATGGGTTTGGGAGGGGGACATGGTTTGGGGGGGGTCTGGGGGGGCCACAGGTTTCGGGGTGACATGGGGGTGGCCCACAGGTTTAGGGGGTGATTTGGGGGGGGTCTGGGGGGCCACAGATTGAGGGGGGGCACAGGGAGGACATAGTTTAGGGGAGCAAAGGTTTTGGGGGGGGACATGGGGGGCACAGGCTTTGGGGGGGGGGTGTCATGGTTTTGGGGGGTCACAGGGCACTTGGGGGGGTTCAGGGTGGGATTTGGGGGGGGGGGTGGGGAGGATTTGGGGGGGCCCCCCCTCACCTGCTGCTCCAGCTCCTGGATCCTCTCCAGCTGCCGCAGGCACTGCGCTACCTCCCCCAGGTCACAGCGGGGTGCCCTGCGTTGGGGGGGGGGCGGGCGCACATATTTTTGGGAGGGCGGGTGAGGACCCAGGGGTTCGGGGTGCCCCCCCCCCCCCCAACAAGGGACCCACTCACCTGGGGGGCTGGGCGGCACTCGGGGGCAGCTGGGGGGGGTCGCTGCCGGCGGGGGCGGGTGAGGGGGCTCGATCACGGCCAGGGGGGTCTTTGGGGCCCCACTCAAAACTGGGGAGACCTGGAAGAGTTTGGGGGGGGTCACAAAAAGGGGGGACCCCCCAAAAGGAGGGGGTGCAGGTTTGGCGGGGGGGGTCTTACCATGCTCTGGGGGGAGCCGTGTCCTCATCACCAGCACCCCGGGGTGCTGGATGTGCAGGAAGGGGGGGCGTGACCCCCCCTCGGGTGGCACCTATAGATTTTAGGGGGGGGGGGAAGCAAGAAGTGAACCCCCACATCCTGACGCACACCCCCCCCCCGCCCCAAGCACCCCCCCCTCCGGGCCCAGCCCCCCCCACCTGAGCGCGCCGAGGGGCCCCCCCCATCTCCGCGGGTCAGCACCGTGGGGCGATCCTGGGGGCCGCGGGGGGGGCGGCGCAGCCTGGGGGGGGTGGCACTGTGTCAGACAACCCCCCCCCCGGCCTCGGCCCCCCCCCCCCCCCCCAAATTGTGTGACATAAGCGTGCGAGCCGCCTCGCACGAGGGGCCTGCGTCATGGCAAGTCCCGGCATGAGCGCGTGGGTGGGGGGGACTGGCCCCCCCCCCCCCCCCCGCCCTGTGGCACCCCCAGTTGTTCCCCCCCACCTTCCCCAGTATCTCCCAGTGCTCCCAGTATGAACTGGACCCACTCCTGTCCTCCCCTGGCACCCCCTCCCCATCCCATCCACTGTCACTCTATGGAGCTCCCAGTCCATCCCAGTGCCCCCAGTCCCTTTCCGTGTCTCCCCAGTCCATCCCAGTCCCTTCCAGTAGCCCCCCAGTCCCTTCCAGTTTCCCCCAGTCCTTTCCAGCATCCCCCAGTAAGCCGCAGTCCATCCCAGTCCTTCCCAGCATCCCCCAGCCCTTCCCAGTAAGCCTCAATCCCTCCCAGTCCTTCCCAGCGCCTCCCAGTCCTTCCCAGTAAGCCGCAATCCCTCCCAGTCCTTCACAACGCCCCCCAGTCCCTCTCAGTAAGCCAAAACCCCTTCCAGTCCTTTCCAGTGCCACCCAGTCCACCCCAGTACCCCCCAGCAGCCTCCCAGTCCTTCCCAGTCTCCCCGTTTTCCCCACCCAGTGCTCCTCCAGCCCCTCCCCAATCCCCAATCCATCCCAGTCACCACCCAGTGCCTCCCAGTCTCCCTTCCCAGTCCCCTCTGGTCCCACCCAGTCCCACCCAGCATCACTCTGGTGCCCTCCCGGTCCCATCTAGCATCATGCCAGTGCCCCCCAGTGAGTTCCCAGTGCCGCCCAGTGCCCCCCAGTGAGTTCCCAGTGCCGCCCAGTGCCCCCCAGTAAGTTCCCAGTGCCTCCCAGTGCCCCCAGCTCACGGGTCCCGGGCGCCCGCCATGGCTCTGGGCGACACCCGGGCACCTCTGCCCCCGATTTATAGACGGGAAACCACAGCCCTGAGTCATGGCGGGGGCGGGGGGCCGGGGATGGGCCCCCCCAGACCCAAAAGGGCACCCCAAAACAGCTGGGGAAGTGACAGCCCCGAAGGGATGGGGAACAGACACCCCAAAATGCAGAGAAATGCCCCAAAATGAGTGGGAACAGATGCCCTGAAACAGCCGGGGTGAGATGCATCAAAATGCAGAGAAATGCCCCAAAATGGCCAGGCAGAGACACCTCAAAATGCAGAGAAATGCCCCAAAACAGACCGGACAGAAACACCCTGAATTGGCTGGATAGAGACACCCCGAAATGGAGAGACATGCCCCAAAATGGCTGGGCAGTGACACTTCAAAATAATCATGAAGAAACACCCTGAAACCTGCAGAAACGTCCCAAAACGGCTAGACAAAGACACTGCAAAATGTGGAGAAATGCCTCAAAACAACTGGGCAGAAACACCCCAAATAAGCCAGGCAGAGACACCCCAAAAAGAGGAGAAACACCACAAAAGAGCTGGGCACAGACACCCCAAGTCAGCCAGGCAAAGACACCCCAAAATGAGGAGAAGTGCCCCAAAACAACTGGCCACAGACACCCTAAAATGGCCGGCCAGAGGCACCCTGAAATAACCAGGGAGAAACACCCTGAAACCTGCAGAAATACCCCAAAATGGCTGGACAGAGACACCCCAGATCGGCCAGGCAGAGAGGCCCCAAAATACAGAGAAATGCCCCAAAACGACGAGGCAGAGACATCCCAAAATGCAGAAAAATGCCCTCCAAATGACTTAGCAAAGACACCTCAAAACAGCTGGACAGAAACATCCCAAAATGCTTAGAAATGTCCCAAAATGGCCAGGCAGAGATATCCTACAATGGCTAGACAGAGACACCCGAAAATACCCACAGAGAAACACCCTAAAACCTGCAGAAATGCCCCAAAATGGGTGGTCAGAGACACCCTGAGTCAGCCAGGCAGGGACACCCCAAAATGAGGAGAAATGCCCCAAAACAGCTGGGCACAGACACCCTAAAATGGCCATAAAGACACACCTCAAAATGCAGAGAAATGCCCTAAAATGGCTAGGCAGAAACACCCCGAACTGGTCAGGCAGAAAACCCCCAAAATCTGGAGAAAATACCCAAAAAGATGAGGCAGATACACCCCAAATCGTCCAGGCAAAGGCACCCCAAAATGCAGATAAATGCCTCAAAATGGCCAGGCAGAGACACCCCAAATTGGCCAGGCAGACACCCCAAAATGCAGCAAAATGCCCAAAATGGCCGGGCAGAGAAAACCCAAAACCAGCCAGGTGGAAACACCCCAAAAGCCGGAGAAACGCCCCCAAAACGGCACCCTGAAACAACTGGATGGTGACACCCCAAAACAGGGGTGCTGCCCCCCCATTCCTGTGTCCTGTCATGCCAAAAACCACCCCGAAATGCCCCCAAAAAATGCTGTCAGAAAAAGTAGCTACAACACACTCCAAAAAGCCGGGAAATGCACCAAAATGGACCTGAATCGCTTGGGCACCCTCAAATCCTTAAAAATTGCTCAGAAAGGGTAAAACCCCTCGACAAAGCCCCCCTCCGTACCCCCATAATTTGAGGGGGGGGGGCGTTTGCCAGCTGCAGGCCCCGACTTTTGCCCTTTTCGCGAGGAAATGGCGCACCTGAAACCCGCCGGTTTAATGTTATTTTTTTGACGCTTTCCGACCCCGAATTCGCCCCGCTTTAACCCAAACCTGCTCCTGGTTTCAGCACACTGGGACCTCTCCCCGGTTTCGGGAGGGAAAGGGGGGGTTGGGAGTGTTTTTCCCCCCCGGGGACTTCCCCAGCTCGAAGCGACTTGAAACTTGCCCTGAGACAGCAGGAAACCGGGGGGGGGGAGGGCCAGGGGACCCAGGCGTCCGGGCCTGCTCCACTCCCCCCACACCCCAAAATGCCTCCCCGCCCCGCCATAGGGACCCCCCAACCCCATCCCCGTGGCGGCCATGTGCCGCGGCGTGAGGGCGTGCGCGGGCCCCTCGTGCGAAGGCCCTTGCACGCTGGCTGCCCCCCACCCCGCCTTGTGCCTGCGTGTGTTGGGGCGCAGCCCCCCCATCTGTCGTCCCCCCCGAACCCCGCTTACCAGCAGCACCCCGCTCGCCTGCCCGCCCCACCCGTGGCACCCCGCTTTTTATGGTACCCCCCCCCGTGATGTCAGAGAACCCTCCCCCTCTTGGGGGGGGGGTCCTGGGGGGCCCCCCCCAAATCCTCCACACCCCCCCCGCTTCCGCCCCCTCCCCATTGGGATGGGGGGGGGCACCAGCACCGCCCCAAACTTTCACTTGTGCTGAAGCTCCCTTTTGGGGGGTGGGGGTCACAAAGGGACCAAGGCGTCCTGAGGACCCCGCTTCGCCCCCAGTGCCCCCCCCCCACAACGGGTGCAGGCATCTGGGGGACCTCGCTTTGCCCCCCCCCACGGCCCCTGGGGACCCAGGAGTACAGGGATGCCCCTTTAACCACCACCCCCAAGACAACCCCCCAGTCTCCAGGACCCCCCCCCAAACACCCCTCAGCGTCCGGCGGGGGGGGGGGGGGGGCGTTTCACCCCCCCCCCCTCCCCTGGGACCCATGCACCCCTCTTCCCCCGCCCTGGGACCCCCATAAGCCCCGCCCAGACCACGCCCCTCCCCTCCGCCCACAAGCCCCGCCCCCGCCGCCTGCGCAGCCCCCTCCCGGCCACGCCCCCTCCCGCCATGGCCCGGGCACCCGCCTCCGCCCCGGCTCCCCCCCCTCCCGCTCCTTGGCCGGACTCCCGGCATGCCCCGCGCCGGGGGGGCCCTTCCCAGCCTGCCCCGCGGCCCGGGACCCCCCCTCACCCCCCTTGGACCCCCCCTCCTTCCCCCCATGCCCCCCACGGCGGCTTTTCCCCCCCCCCCGGACTCCTGGCTCCCGGTCTCGTCCCTCCCGGACGCCTGGGTTCCCCTGGGGGACCCCCAGAACCCCGTGTCCCCCCCCCCGGGGGACCCCGACACCCCCGCGCCCCCCCCCGGGGGGGGGGTCCCGGCGGGTCCTTTTCGCTGACGCTTTGGGGCTCCCCCTTACCCGCCTGCGGCAATACCGGCCCTGGGACCCCCGGGGGCGGGGGGGAGGGATCCCGGGGGGGGGGGAGCGGGGGTTTTGGGGGACCCCCCCCAGGGTGGGGAGGGGGGCGCGGGGGGGGGAGCAGCCCCCCGTGAGCTGGATGAGGCCTGGGAAGGGCAGGTAAGAGACTGGGGGGGGGGGGGGGGGGGCCCAAAACTGCATGGGGGGGCCCACCCCCAAAAATGGGGTCAACGCCCCCCCCCTCCCCGCATGCGCCCCTCTAAATTGGGGGGGGGGCTATGGGGCATGCCTGGGTCCTCCCCCCCCCCCGAATGTGGGTCACCCTCTGGGGGGGCTGCAGACGCCGCCCCCCTGCCCCCCAATTTTTTTTTTTTGGGGGGGGGGTGGTCCTCTCCGATGACCCCCCCCCCGTGTCCCCCAAAAAGGCCACAGGAGGCAGAGGACACGCAGCCCCCACCCCCCGACCGTGGCGCGGGTAAGTATCACCCCCCCTCTAAATTTTAGAGGTACCCCCACAAATTTTAGAGGTACCCCCCAATTTTAAAGGTACCCCCCCAATTTTAGGGGTACCCGCCCTAGCACCCCCCCCCTTTCCCTCCCACAGAGCCCGACCCTTCCCCAACGCCCCCCGTGGATGCGGAGCAGCCCCCGGCACAGGTGAGACAAACCCCCCCCCCAAAAAAGTGGGGTGCCCCCTCCCTCGAGGAGGAGGGGGTACCCCAAAATCTTGCCCCCCCCCCCCCCCCCAGGGCGCCGAGGAGGAGGCGGTGGCGCGGGAGCTGGAGCAGCTCTACCTCTCCCACCTCCGCCGGCTGCGGGGGGAGCCCGGCGACAACGGGGGCCCCCCCCCGAGAAACGGGGGTCCCCCTTTACCCGAACGAGCCCCCAACACCTCGTTAGCTAATGAGATGGCGCTGCGTTATGAAGCGGGAGGGGGTCGCCGCAGCCCCCCGGTTTTATTAGGGAGGGGGGGGCCGGTGGAGGGGGCCTTAGTGGTGCCGGCGAGGCCCCCCCGGGGGCGGGGGGGGGGGTTTGGGGGGGGCCCTGAGGGGGTGCGGGGTCGTGTTGGCCTTGGCCGTACTGGTACCGGTGGCTTGGGGGGATGGGGGGGGGGCCCACGGCCGCCCTAGCCTTGGGGCTCTACCTGGCGCTGGCCTGGCTGACATGAAGGGGGGGGGCCCCCTCCCCCCAAATTTTCACCCCTGAAAGCATGGGACACTGCCTAAAACGGTCAAGGGGGGGGGGGCTGATTTGCAGCATGGGACTATCAAACTGCACCCCCAAATTTGGGAATTGGCTCCCCCCCACCTTGGGTGGGGGTGGTGGCCATTTTGGGGGACCCCCTCCAGACTCGTGAGCCCCCCCCCCGGGTTTTGGGGTGCCCCTGTGTACATACAGCCATAGAAAGATGGTCTCCCCGAGTCCTTGTGGGGGTGATTGCGATGGTGGGGGGGGGGTTTGGGGTGCAAAGCGGGGGGGAAGCGGGTTGGCTCTCCCTCTTTGGGGGGGGGGCTGGTTTCCCTCCCCCCCCCTCCTTTCTCTGTCGCAGCCGTTTCCTGCCCCCAGGGAAGGTCCCCAGCAAAGGTCACGGGCCCAGTGGGTGACAAACAGCCCACTCCCGGGGAGATTTGGGGAGGGGGGGGCCCTGGCTTCCCACCGGGTGGGGTGGCGGGGGGGCTCACCCTTGGTGTCACAACGTGGTCGTGGCCTGTGTGATGATGGAGGGGGTCCACGCCCCCTGGGAGGCATCCGGGACGGGGTGAGGGCTGTCCTCAGCCCTCAGGGAGGCAGCTGGGGGGGGGTCCTTAGCCCACTGCGGGGGTCCTCAGCCCTCAGGGAGGCAGCTGGGGGGGGTCCTTAGCCCACTGCGGGGGGTCCTCAGCCCTCAGGGAGGCAGCAAGGGGGTTCCTTAGCCTGCTGGGGGGGTTCTCATCCCTCCGGGAGGCAGCTGGGGGGGTCCTTAGCCCACTGGGTGTGTCCTCAGCCCTCAGGGAGGCAGCTTGGGGGGTCCTTAGCCTGCTGGGGGGGGTCCTCAGCCCTCATGGAGGCAGCTAGGGGGGTCCTTAGCTCAACTGGGGGGTCCTCAGCCCTCAGGGAGGCAGCTGGGGGGGTCCTTAGCCTGCTGGGGGGGGTCCTCAGCCCTCACGGAGGCAGCTAGGGGGGGTCCTTAGCTCAACTGGGGGGTCCTCAGCCCTCAGGGAGGCAGCTGGGGGGGTCCTCAGCCTGCTGGGGGGGGTCCTCAGCCTGCTGGGGGGGGTCCTTAGCCCACTGGAGGGGGTCCTCAGCCCTCAAGGAGGCAGGTGGGGGGGGTCTTTAGCCTCCTGGGCATAGGCGGGGGGGTCCTCATCCCCTGGATGCAGTCGAGCGGGGTTCCCGGCACCCCCGAACCCACCGGTGTAGGCCCCGCAGCGGAACGCGGCCGCGACACCTCCGTCCCCTCAGAGGGTCCCGACGACTCTGGGCGACGGGGCGGAGCTTCGCGCCTAGTCACGTCACGGCGGGGCGCTCGCGCCGGCCGCACGTGCGCGCCGCGCGCTGCGCCTGCGCGCACTTCCCCCCCCCCCCCAGTTGCCCGCCAAAGGGAGTGGCGCCGATTGGCTGCGCGATCCCCCGCCCCACGTGACAGGCGTCGCCACGGTAACCGGCTGGCGGCGGGGGGGGGGGGAGAGGCGGGCAACCAATGGGCGGCGCCGCGTGACGAAAGGGGTGGGCGGGGCGAGGCGGCGGCGCGCGCGCTTTTCGGCCGTTGGGCGGCGGCCGTTAGGGGCCTAGCGAGTGCCGGAACCGCCCCCGCCCCGCCGGTACCGCCGCCATGAGCGGGGCCGGGGCGGACCGGCCTTCTCCCGCCAAACTCCGCCGCCTGGAAACTGCCAGCGAGACGGATCCCACCGTCGCCTCTACCCGCCGGGAAACGTCACCTCCCGCCGGAGGTCGCGGTGAGGGCGGCGGCGCGCGTGCGCCAGGAGCAGCGAGCGGGCATGCGCAGTGCGCCGGCGCGCCGGCGCCCCCTGGCGGAGGCTTGGAAACTACTGCTTCCCTCAGGGGGGGCCTGAAGACCACCGTGGGGCCCAAAGGGCGCCTGGAAACCGACGTCACCCCCTGCTTGGAGCAGGGCAAGGGGGGTCTGGAGACCACCAGGGAGGTCACAGGGAGCCTGGAGACCACCGGGGAGGTCACAGGGAACCTGAAGACCACCAATGGGCGCAAGGGGAGCCTGGAGACTGCCGTCACCTACTGCTTGGAGCAGGGCAAGGGGGGTCTGGAGACCACCAGGGAGGTCATGGGGAGCCTGGAGACCACCGGGGAGATCACAGGGAACCTGAAGACTACCAGCGTAGTCACAGGGAGCCTGAAGACCACCAATGGGCGCAAGGGGAGCCTGGAGACTGCCGTCACCTGCTGCTTGGAGCAGGGCAAGGGGAGCCTGGAGACCACCAGCAAGGTCACGGGGAGCCTGGAGACCACCGGCGAGGTCATGGGGAGCCTGGAGACCAACGGGCACAAGGAGAGCCTGGAAACCACTGTCACCCGCTGCTTGGAGCAGGGCAAGGGGAGCCTGGAGACCACCAGGGAGGTCACAGGGAGCCTGAAGACCACCAGTGAGGTCACGGGGAGCCTGAAGACCACCAACAGGCGCAAGGGGAGCCTGGAGACCGCCGTCACCCGCTGCTTGGAGCAGGGGAGAAGGAGCAAGGGGGGCCTGGAGACTGCCACCGAGCTCAAGGAGTGTCTGGAGACCGCCACCATCACCTGCTCACAGCAAAGCCGAGGTGAGAAAAGGGTCCCAGAGCCCAAAGGGGGTCCAGCCCCCTGTGTACGGCAGAAAGGCCACAGCCCGGAGGAGTGTGCAGTGATTTCTCTGGGTGAGGATGAGGAGGAAGAGGAGGAGGAGGAAGGCCCCAGGCGGTACCTGGCGGCCCTGGAGGCCGTGCAGCTGGAGCTGGAGGCCGTGGAGGAGCAGGCGGCTCGCGCCTTCCGCCGCCTCCGCGCTAAATTTTGGCTCCGCCGGCGGCCGCACCTGCAGCGCCGCAACCGCCTCATCCAGCACATCCCCGGCTTCTGGGTCACTGCCGTATCCTTTTTTCTGGGGGGGGGGACACACACACATACGACAAAGCCAGGCCTCCGGCTTTCCTTAACCCCCCTCCCCAGTTCCTGAACCACCCCCAGCTCTCGGCCATGATCAGCGACCGCGATGAGGATGCCCTCAGCTACATGACGAGCTTACAGGTGCCTGCATGCCCCCGGGGGGGTTGTGGGGAGATGTTGGGGGGGGGGGGGGAATGGGGGAGCCCCCCCCGTCCCCCAGAGAGTGAGGAGGAGGAGGGTGACGTACTTGGACACCTGGATCCCGCAGGTGGAGGAATTTGGCCAAGCCCGACCTGGGTGCAGGATCCGGTTCTTCTTCAGCGTCAATCCCTACTTCCAGAACGATGTTGTGGCCAAGGAATTCGTGCGCGGTCCCTCCGGTGGGTGAGCGCCCCACTTCCTACAACCTAGGGAGGGATTTTGGGGGGTCCAAAGTGACCCCCCCCCCTTCTCCCCGCTGCCCCCCCCAGGTCACCTGGTGTCCCATTCAACCCCCATCCGATGGTGGCAGGGGCAGGACCCCCGTTCTCGTCCCCACAAGGGTCCACCGGCCCCCCGCAGCTTTTTCGCTTGGTTTGGGGACCACAGCTTCCCTGCGGGAGATCGTATTGCTGAGGTGAGTCCCAGCACTCCCAGTACCTCCTCCCAGTGCTCCCAATACCACCCTGACACCCCCACCCCCTCAAAAAATCTCTCCCCCAAGATCATCAAGGAGGAACTATGGCCAAACCCGCTGCAGTTCTACTTGTTGGGCGAGGGCGCCGAGGGGATCCCTGAAAGGTCAGCTGCACTCCGGGGGGGTGGCCAGGGGGTACCCCGGGATTTTGGGGGTGCCAGGGAAGGAACCCCAAAGCTTTATCCCCCCCCTCGCTAACGCCCCCACCCACAGTGAGAGCGGGGAGGACTGTGTGGTGATCGTAGATGATGATGAGGACGTGCAGGAGATCCTCGACGACGGGGACGGTAAGTGACATCGCCCCCCTCTCCGGGGGGGTACCCCAACCTCTCACCTGGGGAAATGGGGGGCTGGGAGCACCCCCAATTCCCCCTGACCCCCCCCCCCCCAAGTCCTCTTGCGGGGGGGGGGGGCTGACTTTATGTTGTGTCCCCCTGCCCCCCAGGCAGTGGCGTGGAAGAGGTCCTGCCTGAGGAGCCCCCCAGCCCCCCAGCTGGACGGACGAACCCCAATGGGGGCAGAGACTAATTGCGGGGTGGGGGCTGGGGCGTGCTCCAGCCCCCCCCTCCCCCTCAAGGCATTGCGGGTAACGAGGGGCTGGGGGGGCCCCCAACACAGCTCAGGGTGTTTGTTGGCCTTGAAACCCCCCCCAACCCGAGGCCCCCCCTCCAGGAACCCCCCATGGCGGGGGAGGTGTCCCCAGTCTCCCCAACTCCTTGGGGTTCCCTCTCCCAAATCTTCCCCCCTCCCCACAGAGAGAGAGAAATACAACTAATTTAGGACCATTTTTGTACATTTTGGGTCAAAATCTTGTAAAATTGCCATTTTATATCTAAAAATATATTATAATAAAGATTTAACGGGGTACATGGATGCTCCCCTGAACCCCCAAATCCCCCCCTTAGTGGGTGATGATGTCAAAAGGGGGTGGTGGAGGCATTTTGGGGTGCTTTTATTCCTTTAGATCATTTCCCCACCCCGCTCTCAAGTTTGGGGGGGCGGGGGGAGCTCCCCGGCCACCTGGATTTGGGGGTCCCCCGCTGGTTCCTCGTTGAGGGGGGAGGGTCGGATGCCGAGAGCGAGGAGGGCCCCCAGCAGCTGCTCCCGGGCATCCCCGGCGAAGCGATGCCGTAGGAAAGCGGGGAGCCCGCTGCCCAGGGGGACCCGCACCAGCCCCTGCACCTGGGGGGGGCAGGGGGATCCCCCAGAGTGCCAGGAAACCCCCTAAACTACCCCAGTGACACCACCACCCCCCCCCCCGACAGAAAAAAGGCGGGCCAGATGGAGCCCCCCCCTTCCCCGGTACCCATGTCCCCCGGTGCCTATCCCCCAACTCAACCCCCCCCAGGCCCCAAATAACACCACAACCCCCCTTAAGCTCCCCCCCCCCCCAACCGGTGCCGGTGTCCCCCAGCCCCCCCCCCCCTTAAACTCCACTCTCAACCGATGCCGGTGTCCCCAAGACCCCCCCCAACCGGTGCCGATGTCCTCCAGCCCGCCCCCCCCCCCCCTTAAACTCCCCCTCAACGGGTCCCGGTGTCCCCAAGACCCCCGCCCCCGCCTTAAACTCCCCCCCCAACCGGTGCCGGTGTCCCCCAGCCCCCCCGCCCCTTAAACCCCCCCCCCAGCAGGTGCGGGTGTCCCCAAGACCCCCCCCCCATCGGGTGCCGGTGTCCCCCAGCCCCCCCCCCCGCCCCTTTAAACTCCCCCTCAACGGGTCCCGGTGTCCCCAAGACCCCCCCCCCCCCCCACCTCCAGGCCGTGCTCCGGTGCCCGCGGGCCGCCCCTCTCGATGGCCACCAGTTCCTCCCAGGATAAGCGCCGGATGTAGAAATGCGTCACGAGCCCGGCGTCACTTCCGCTTCCGGTGCCACCCGCCGGCCAAACCCTCGCGCCCCGATGGTGGCGGGGTCGTAAACGTAAACCGGCCGTCGCCGGGCCTAGTTCTTCCCGTAGTTCTCGGTGTAAGCCGGCTTCCAGCGATTCCCCGTCGGGTTCCACCAGCCCCCCCGGGAACCCGAACCGCCCGTCGAACCGCAGTTGCATCTACCGGAGCGGCAGGGATCAGTCACGAAAACCGGCAAGGAGGGGGGGTTTCTCCCTCCCCCGCTTCACCAGTACGCACCAGTACGGCGTAGCCAGGCGGTGGGGAGCCGGTGGGTAGAGGGGCGTACAGCATGACGTGGCAGGCGTGCCGCCAGCCCGCTCCTGCTGCCCGGTTCCCGGTACCATTCCGGCCCAAGGCCAAAGCCTCCGCTCGGCTTAGCGGCGCTTGCTCCCCTCTCTCCCACATGGCGGCGCCGCAACGCCGCGCCTCCGCCAATCAGAGGGAAGGAGGCGGGGCGCGTAAACTGCGAGGCCGCGCCGCCACCAATCAGCGGGTGAGGGAGAAGCGCAGGCCACGCCCCCACTCTTAACCACCCTCTAGCAACATCAGGCAGCTATGGGGGGGCGTGGCCGACGCGGGGAGAGGCGCGGCCAGGCGATACCACGCCCCCTCATTCCTCCTCCCTTCCCCACAGCCACCTCTATGGCCGCGGGGGGGGGGCAGCGAGAGATCCCCCCCCCCACATTACCCACCCACAACCCCCCCCCCCCCCCAGGACCACAAGCCCCCCAGACTACAGGAGGGGGGGGAGAAAAGAGGCATGGGCTGGAGAGGGAGGGGGTTTATTGCCCCCCCCCCAGCACCAAGGGGGAGTCTGGGGGGGTCTCAGGGTCGGGGGGGGGGGCTCCCATATTTGGGGCAGGTGTCCCAAATTTGGGGGGGCCCCTATGAAGCGGAGTCGGAAGCCTCGGAGCTGTCTTTGACGTCAGTGCTCTCGGTGGTCTCGCTCACCTCGCTGAGGTCTTTGCTGTCGGCCCCCCCATCTTCAGGAGGGGGAGGTACTGCCGGAGGTTGCGGGGGGGCCCCCCCGCTTCCGCAAACCCCCTCCCCACCCCGGGGGGGCTCAGTGGGAGCTGGGGGGCGGCCACGCTCCTTCTGCTCCACCTGCTTCCGCAGCTGTAAGGAGAGGAGGATGTTAAAAAGGGGGTTACAGGAGTCCTGGGGGGGGGGGCCTAAAAAAGATTTGGGGGGGCTCCAGGGGGGTGCAGCCCACCCCAGAAAAGCCTTTGAGGGCTCCTGGGGGGGGGCACTACCTCATCCGCCATTTGGGTGAGGTCCCGCTTCATGGCGTAGGCGTCCTCCCCATCCGCGTAGTATTTGGGCTCCACCTCGCTGATCCTGGACAGGGAGGGGGGGATGACACATGACACAGGGGGGGTTATTTGGGGGGGCCACACATAGGGAGGGGGGCGTTTTGGGGAGGGAGGGGCACGGACGGAGGTGTTTTTGGGGTGCTCCCCCTAGCCTAGCCCCCATTTTGTCTCTCAATGTTGCCATGAATTTGCCCATAGCCCCCCTAAACCCCTTCACCCATTCCCCCAGGCCTCCCCCCATACCCCCCAAATCCCCCCCAGCTCCCCCAAATCCCCCCTCCAGCCCCCCTAAAACACCCCTCAGCCCCCCCAAAATACTCACTGGAAGTTGAGAGTGTTAGAGTAGAGATGCAGAGCCGCCCGGTTGCTGCCAACCAAAAAAAGAGGGGGCTAGTTACTTTTGGGAGGGAGGGTTCCTGATTGGTTTGTGAGTTTGGGGGGGGGGGGGGTCCCCCTAAGCAGTTTATTTGGGGGGGGGGGGGGGGGGGGGGGGTCCTCACCTCTTGCGGACATGGAGGGAGACATACTTGGCATTGAAGTTTTCGATCATGGCACGGGACGCCTGGTCCATCAGCTTCTGCGCCAACCCCAAGCGCCGGTGGGATCTCTTCACTGCCTTTTTTTTTTTTTTTTTGGAGGGGGGGTTTACAGCCACCGTGGGGTACCCCAAAACCCACCCGGTGCACCCCCAAACTACCCAGACACCCACAAATCTCCAGGATCCTCTAACACCACCTAAAAGAACTCCCAAAACCTTCAAAGAGCAAGCCAAAATTCCTGAAGTGCCCCCCCTAAAGACTGGCAAGGAGCACCCCAAAAAACCCTCAAATGCCCCCCAAAACCCTTAAAGAGCCACCCCCCCAAACATTCAGACCTCTCCCAAGAGACTCCCCCAAACTCCTCAAGGAGCACCCCAAAATTGCTCAGGTGCCCCCAGAGACCCTCAACGAGCACCCCAAATGCTCACACCCACTGCAGGACCCCCCCCAAACCCCTCAAAGAGCCCCCACAGCCCCTCAAGGAGCTCCCCAAAACCCCTCAAGTGCCCCCCCAAACCCTCTGACCCACTCCAAGAGTCCCCCAAACCCCTCAAGGAGCCCCCCCAAAGACCCTCAAATATCCTCAAAACCCCTCCAAGTGCCCCCAAATGCTCAGACCTACACCAAGAGCTCCCCAAACCTGTCAAAGAATCCCCAAAGACCCTCAAAGAGCACCCCAAAACTCCCCAAAAGCGCCAACCTCCCCTGCAAGAGCACTGCAGATGCTCAGACCACTTCAAAGAACCCCCAAACCCCCCCGAGACCCCCAAAGAGCACCCCAAATCCTTGTGCCCTCTCCAAGAGTCCCTCAGACTCTTCAAAGAGCCCCCAAAGACCCTCAAGGAGCCCCCCAAAACCCCTCAAGTAACCCCAACCCCCCCTCAAAGTGCACCCCAAATGCTCAGACCCACTCTAAGAGCCCCCCAAATGTTCAGACCCATTCCAAGAGACACCCAAACCCCTCAAGGGGGCCCCAAGATGCTTAAGGAGCACCCCAAATGCTTGAGCCCACTTTGAGAGCCCCCAGAGAGCCTCAAAGAGTCCCCAAAGACCCTCGAGGAGCCCCCCAAAACCCCTCAAGTAACCCCAACCCCCCCTCAAAGACCTCCCCAAATGCTCAGACCCACTCTAAGAGCCCCCCAAATGTTCAGACCCATTCCAAGAGACACCCAAACCCCTCAAGGGGGCCCCAAGATGCTTAAGGAGCACCCCAAATGCTTGAGCCCACTTTGAGAGCCCCCAGAGAGCCTCAAAGAGTCCCCAAAGACCCTCGAGGAGCTCCCCAAAACCCCTCAAGTGCCCCCCCAAATCTCTCAAAGACCTCCCCAAATACTCAGACCCACCCCCAAGAGCCCCCCAAACCCCTCCAAGAGCCCTCACAGACCCTCAAAGAGCACCCCAAAACCTCTCAAATGCTCCCCAAAACCCTCTGACCTATTCCAAGACCCCCCCCGAACGACACCCCGCTGCCTACCAAGGATGTGATGTGCCCGTGAGGGACGTCATCGGGGTCCTCCTCCCTGCAAGACAACAGGGGTGAGAGGTGGGGGGGGGACTACTGACACCCCCAAATCCTGTCAGCAACTGCCCCTCCGCCCGCCAAATCAAAGGAAAAGGGGAGGGAGGGGGGAAGGGTCCCCCCCCTAAACCACACTCACATTTTAGCCAGGACGTAACCCACGATTTTCCCGTTCTCATCTTCAGCGATGTAGGAGAGCTGCGGGGAGGGAAAGGGGGGTGATGGGGGGAGGACCCAGGTGTCTGGGGGGGACCCATACATCCGGGAGCAGAGGGACACACATACCTGAGGCCAGGAGAGACCGTGGTAAAAATAATATTTCATCTGGTAATTCTCGGGCAGGCAGAGCAGGTTGCAGTGTTGCATGTTCATCAGGTCCTCGGGCTGTCAGTGGGGCGCGTCAGGGCGGTGGTGACCCACAACAGCCCCGGGGGGACGAGGGCGGGGGGCATGGGACGCCCCGAAACGGGCCTGGGCGCTGCCTGACAGCAGCGGGGACGTCGAGGATGGGGGAGATCCCCGCCAAGGTCACTCACAGGGATCGGGATCCCCCTCAGACACCCCCCCCGGGCCCGGTATTCACCTGAGAGCCCCCCCCCGGGCCTGGTTACCCACCTCAGATCCCCCTCAGGGCCCGGTATCCCCCTCACAGCCCCCCCCCCGGGCCCGGTTACCCACCTCAGATCCCCCTCAGGGACCGGTATCCCCCTCAGATCCCCCACGGGACGCCGGTTCCCCCCCCACCCCGAGGCCCGGCTGACCCCTTACCGGGGCCCGCATTCCCTCCCGGGATCCCGACGCCCTCCCCGCCCCCCCCCCCCCAACCCCGAGACCCCGGTTTCCCCTCTCCGAGGTCGCCCACCCGCGCATTTCGGATGTTCATGGCTGCGGCCGCCCCGCCGGTTCCGCCGCCTTCCCTCTCCCCTCTGGCGCCGCTTCCGGCGGAAGGAGTCACCCCGACCAATCAGCGCTAAGCCCGTCCACCCGCTTATCCAGCCCCCCTGCTCATCCCGCCTCGCGACGTACTGACAGCCGCCTTAGCCAATCAGTGACTGGAGCTTGGGGGGGCGGAGACGGGACTAGCCACGCCCCACTCTACCCTTTGCCCTCAACCAATCAGAGACGACCTCCGCGCGAGTCACGCGGACCCCAGCCAAACCCACCGCTCAACTGCTGCCAACCAATCACAGCTGCACCCCGGGGAAGGGGCGGAGGGGGGGGGAGGCTGGGACGAGCTTTACCTTCTCCCACCCCCTTCCCTACCCAATCGCGCTTAGCGGCGCAACGGATTGACAGCGCCGTGAGCCAATGGGGAGGGAGGAAAGGCGGGGCAGCGCAGAGCACACAGAGGCGGCGTGGCTGAACACGCTTTATTGCGGGGGAAGGGGGGTCCCCACGGGGGGGGGTCCCCACGCCCAGGATGGGTCCCGTGGAGTGTCCCTATCGTGGGGTGTCCCAGCTCCCAGGGGTGCCCCCGGTGCACATTCTGGGGAGGGGGGGATCCCCCAAATCCCAGGGGTATCCCCACTCGTGGCGGGGGGGGGAGGGCACTCATGGAGGTGTCCCCAATCCACGTGTCATCCCCCCCACTCACCCCAGGGAGCTTCATGGCCATCCACCCCTGGGGTTACAGGGAGCATTCCCCACTGTGGACACCCCCCCCCCCAACACCCCAAAATTGGGATACGGGCCCCCCCCTCCCAAAAAAAAATTAAGGTTGCATGCGGAGGGCCCCGTCCAACCTCACCACCTCCCCGTTGACCATGGGGTTTTCGGCCAAGGCCTGGACGAGGTGGGCGTATTCGAGGGGGTGTCCCAACCGCGAAGGAAAAGGCACTTGTTGTCCCAAAAAATTACGAACTCGTTCAGGCAATCCAGCCAATAACGGAGTGGAGAACAAACCTGAGGGGAAAACAACACCCCCCACCCCAGAAAAAAAAAAATTAAAAGGGGTGAATTACAGCCCTCCCCCCCTCCCATTTCCCATCTGATGTGTCGTCCCCCCTCCAAAAAAAAATTAAAATAAAGGGGGTGAATTATGTGTGTGAGTCCCCCATATCCTTACCTGGAGCAATGGTGACCACCCGGATCCCCAGCGGCGCCAGGTCACGGGCGATGGGGAGGGTCATACCCACGATGCCGCCCTTGGAAGCCGAATAAGCTGCTTGACCCACCTATAAAGGACACACGTGAGCTTTTTTGGGGGGGTCTTCCCCCCCCCCCCAACCCCAATCATCGTTTGCCTGGTGCTCACCTGCCCCTCGAAGGCAGCCACGCTGGCGGTGTTGACCACCAGACCTCGGTGGCCGTCGGGGTCGGGTTTGTTCTGGCTCATCAGGCGGGCGCTGAGGCGGATGACGTTGAAGGTCCCCACTAAGTTCACCTGGGGGGGAGCAGCGGGGAGGGAGGTTGGGGTCTGGGGACACCCCCAAACCTGACTGACACCCCCACGGACCCCCACTCCCCGTGCTGTGCCTGGGATCACCCGTGATCCCCAAGGTCATCCTGTTAACCGGGGACACCCCACAACCACCCCGTTGACCAGGGACACCCCACAACCACGACCACCCTATTGACCGGGGACACCCCACAACCACCCTGATGACCACTGACACCCCACAACCACCCTGATGACCAGGTACACCCCATAACCACGACCACCCTATTGACCGGGGACACCCCACGACCACCCCGTTGACCAGGGACACCCCACAACCACCCTGATGACCAGGTACACCCCATAACCACGACCACCCTATTGACCGGGGACACCCCACGACCACCCCGTTGACCAGGGACACCCCACAACCACCCTGATGACCAGGTACACCCCATAACCACGACCACCCTATTGACCGGGGACACCCCACGACCACCCTGTTGTCTATGGACACCCCACAACCACCCTGATGACCAGGTACACCCCATAACCACGACCACCCTATTGACCGGGGACACCCCACGACCACCCTGTTGTCTATGGACACCCCACAACCACCCCCCCCATTGAATCCAGGGCCACTCCACACCCCCACCCCGTTAACCTGGGACACCCCAGGACCACCCTGTTGACCGTGAAAGCCCCCCAACACCGTACTCACATTGATGACCCTCTGGAAGTCCTCCAACTCGTGGACCTTGTCCTTCTTGCTGTTGTAGGTCTTGACGGCGATACCCACGCCGGCGCAGTTCACCGTCAGGTCCAAGCGCCCGAATTCCTTTTGGGTCAAAGCCAAAGCGTCCCCCACTTCTTCGGCCGACGTCACCTACGACGTCAAGGTAGACCCCGCAACCAAAGTCAACGTTAGCGGTGGGGGCAAAACGGAAGAGAAACCGTGTCCCGCTCCCCCCGCCCCCCACACCTTTGGGTGCTCACGTCGGCGGGGGCGAAGGCGCAACGTTCTCCCAATTCTTTGGCCAGTTGGACCCCCGGTGAAGAAGGAAGGTCGAGGAGGACCACCCGAGCTCCTTGTTCCACCAGACGTTCCACCGTAGCTCGTCCCAGTCCCGAAGCACCGCCGGTCACCAACGCCACCAGTCCCTGGAAGTTTTTTTTTTTTTTGGTGGGGGGGGATAAGGACAGAAAGAAAAAATTAAGGGGGGGGGTGTTAAAGAAGAAGGGAACCCTTTCGCGGTGGTCTACAGAGGGTGTGGGGGGGGTCTCCTTTACCTTCACGCTGCGGATGGCCGCCATCGTTCCTCCCGCTGCCCGGCCAATGCGAGCGGGGGGGGGGGGGGGGGGGCGGAGCTCGGGAGGGATCGTGGGAGGGCCGGGGGGGGGGGGAGGGAAGAGGGGGGGGACACACACGACATACACACACACGGGTGGGGAGTCCTATGGGGGAGAGGATGGGGGGACCTCCCCCCCCCCCAAGGGGAGGGGGGACAGGATGGGGACACCCCCCCCTCCAAGGGGGATGGGGTCAAGACCCCCCCGGAGGGGGCAACATTAAGACCACCCCCCCCCCCAAAAAAAAGGGGACAGAATGGGGACACCCCCTCCCCTCCAGGGGATAGGATCAGGACCCTGGGGGGGCCCCCACTGCCCCCCCCCCCGCCTTGTCCCATCCTCCCTCCTAACGTGGCGACCGGCCAGGGTATAGCATTACCTCTGACCTTCCCGGGGGGCAACCGCAGCACCCGTTTCCCACCCCCCCCCCCGCCAAAATGGAGGAGAAATCACCCAAAATCCCAGGTAGAACAAGGTGGGGAGGGGGTGGGGGTGAACTGGTGTTGGGGGGGGACACACAAACCTGCCCTAAGGGGGGCAAATACCCCCCCGCCCCCGCAATGCACCCGTTCTGCCCCAGATTGGGGTGCAGGAGGTGTTTGGGGGTGCAGGAGTCAATTTGGGGGGGGCTAAACACTGATGTAGCCCCCCCCCCCCCAAACAGCCTCGGTACCCCAGTTTACCAACTGCCCCACCATGGTGGTCCTGGTGGGATTGCCGGCCCGCGGCAAGACTTATATCTCCCGTAAGCTCACTCGTTATCTCAATTGGATTGGCACCCCGACACGGGGTGAGTATTTTTGGGGTGTACGGGGGGGTTTATTGGGGGGGGTAGGTTTGGGGTATCCCCTAACTCCCCCCCCCGCCCCACAGTGTTTAACGTGGGGCAGTACCGGCGCAAAGCCGTGCAGAGCTACAAGAACTATGAGTTTTTCCGTCACGATAACGAGGAGGCTATGCAAATCCGCAGGTTAGAGGAAGTGGGGGGGTCTGGGGGGTGTGGGCATTTTTGGGGTACACTTTGGGGGGAAGCAGAGCTGATGGCACCCCCTCAAAATTTCCCTCCCCAGGCAATGCGCATTGGCTGCCCTTAAGGACGTCCGCAACTATCTGAGCTCCGAGGAGGGGCAAGTGGCGGTAGGAGACACCCCCCCTTGCACAAACTACCCCCCCACTTTTTTTGGGGGGGGGTCCAAACTGCCCTCCCAAACCCTCAGGTGTTCGATGCCACCAACACGACCCGGGAACGCCGGGCTCTGATCCTGCAATTTGCCAAGGAGAATGGCTACAAGGTACTGGCAGCATAATTTTGGGGGGGGGATGGGGGTGTGTGTGTGAGCACAAAGTATTTTGGGGGGCTTATAGAATTGGGGGGGGGCTACAGCACATTGTTGGAGGGATGGCAGTGCTGCTTTGGGGGGCATTCACAGCATGGGGGGGGCAGCGGCACTGCTTTGGGGGGGCTTTACAGCACATTGGGGGGACGACAGCGCTGTTTTGGGGGTGTTCACAGTACGGGGGTGGTGATGACACTGTTTTGGAGGGGGTACTCCCAGCATGGAGCAGGGAGAGCAGCACTGCTCTGGGGTGCAACAACAGTGTGCTTGGGGGGGGGCAGCAGCACTGCTTTAGGAGTGCTCATGACACGGGGGGGGGGGAATCGGTGACCCCCTTTTTGCACCCCCCCCGCCCAGGTTCTGTTCATTGAATCCATTTGCGACGACCCCGCCATCATCGAGGAGAACATCAAGGTGAGAACCTGAGAATGGAGGGGGACACGCACACAATGACCCTCAGGGGGAGCCCTGTGTCATCCCCCCTCCCCAAAATCATGCCCCCCCCAGCAAGTGAAGCTGAGCAGCCCCGACTACAAGGGCTGTGCCCAGGAAGAAGCAGTGGCCGACTTCCTCAAGCGCATCGAGTGCTACAAAGCCACCTACGAGCCCTTGGATGAGCAGCTGGACAGGTGACACCAAACCCCACGTGTGTGTGTGTGTCTCCCCTCAGCTTGGGGACCCCCCCCTTGACTGATATGGGGTATTATCCCCCTGCCTTATCCCAAGCGGGCTGTCCTACATCAAGATTTTCGACGTGGGGTTGCGGTACCTGGCGAACCGGGTGCAGGGTCACGTCCAGAGCCGCATCGTTTATTACTTGATGAACATCCACGTCACCCCCCGTGCCATCTACCTCAGCCGTCACGGCGAGAGCCAGCTCAACCTGCGGGGACGCATCGGGGGGGACTCGGGGCTCTCCCCTCGGGGGCAGCAGGTGGGGTCGTGGAGGGGGGACACACACACGGTGACGATGGGCCCGTGGGGTGGGCACGAGTGTGGAGGGGCTGGGGTAAGGGAGCAGGGCTGTGGGGCTAGGGGATGGAGGGGCGGGGCTAAGGGCAGGGGGAGGGGCTAAGGGAGGCCACACCCAGGCCATGGTTGCTGTGGACATGGGGCTGTGGATAAAGGGGTGGGGCTAACGGAGGAGGCCACACCCCCAGGTGGCACAGGCACGGCCAGGGACAAGGGGCGGGGCTAATGGAGGAGGCCACACCCCCAGCTGCCACCATTGTCTAGAGTCAAGCCACTTGCACAGAGGCAGGGCTAAGGGAGCAGGCCACACCCACGGGGGTGGAGCCACAAAGGGGTGTGACCAAGGGATAAAGCCACACCCCCATAATGTGGGTGGGAACACAAAGGGGTGGAGCTAGAGGCACAAGCCACACCCCCAGAGCTTTATGCAAACAGCTAGAAGCAAGCCACACCTATGAGGGGTGGGGCTACCAGAAGGCAACACCCACTGGGAGGGGTGGGACTGAGCAGACCACACCCCCAGGGGGGTGGAGCTAAAACAGCAAGAGGCTACCCCATCCCTTACCATTGCACAAGGGGCATGGCAGGGGTGGGGGAACCCCACCCTATGGGCGTGGCTAGAGGTGGGAAACCCCACCCTATGGGCGTGTCCACCCCCCCAGTACGCCCAGGCCCTGGCCGAATTCATCCGCAGCCAACGGATCCGGGAGCTGAAAGTTTGGACCAGCCACATGAAACGCACCATTGAGACGGCCGAGGCCCTGGGGGTTCCCTATGAGCAGTGGAAAGCCCTCAACGAGATCGATGCTGTGAGTCACCCCCTCTTGTTTTGGGTTTTTTTTGGGGGGGGGGGGGGGGGACGACGACGGACAGACGACGACACCCCCAAATCCACCCCCCCCCCCCCCCCCCATCATCCCTATCCCGCAGGGCGTCTGCGAGGAGATGACCTACGAGGAAATCCAGGAGCGCTACCCCCACGAATTCGCCCTACGGGACCAGGACAAGTATCGTTACCGTTATCCCAAAGGCGAGGTAAACACCCCCCCCCCCCCCCAAATTAATGCAGCATTTTGGGGGGGGGACGGGGACAACACACACTCACCATGCCCCCCCCCCCCCCCAAAGTCCTACGAGGACCTGGTGCAGCGATTGGAACCCGTCATCATGGAGCTGGAACGGCAGGAGAACGTGTTGGTCGTCTGCCACCAAGCTGTCATGCGTTGCCTGTTGGCTTATTTCCTGGATAAAAGCGCGGGTGAGGGTTTTGGGGACAGTTAGGGACCTTTTGGGGACACCCCCAGACCCGTTATCCCACCCCCAACACCCCCCCTCTTTCCTCCCGCCCCCCCACTGCCCAGATGAGCTGCCCTACCTCAAGTGTCCCCTACACACGGTGCTCAAGCTGACCCCTGTGGCTTACGGTGAGTGCGGCGATGTCCCCGCCAAAAAGGGGGCTGCGTCCCCCAAAATGGGACTGTGTGTCATGTCCCCCCCCACCAAAAAAGGGGGGACAACTCCCCCCCCCCCCAAGCTGTAGCCGGGTCCTTTCTCCCTCTGTGGGAAAGCAGGGTGCGAGGTGGAATCCATCTTTCTCAACATCGAAGCGGTGAACACCCACCGGGAGCGGCCTCAGGTAAAAAGGGGCTTTCCCCTGTGTGTGCCCCCCCAAAAAACCCCCACTGGGGCACCCCAAAAAAAGAGGGATGGTGGGGGGGGCATTAGATTTTGGGGAGCCCTTCCACCCCCCGCATGTCTTCACTCCGCAGAACGTCGATGTCAGCCGCCCCCCAGCCGATGCCCTGGTCACCGTCCCCTACCATTATTGAGGGGTCCTCGGCAAGGGGGGGCCCAGGGCCCCCCCCCAAATTAAACCTTGCCTTAACGAAGCACTGAGCCTGGAAGTTGCAGGGCTGCACCCCAAAAGGGCACCTTTATTTTGGGGGGGGGGAATGCCAGGGTTTGGGGGGGTCAGGGGGTGGCCTCGGCCTCGTTGTACTGGCTCATCCAAAACGTGGGATCCTTCCCTTGGATCTGGGGGGGGGGGGGGGGGAAGAAAAAGAGAGGGGGGTTGTTAAATCGAGCCCCGGGCCCCCCCAAAACCCAGGGCCACCCCCCAACACAGCCTCACCTTTGCCACGAAGCGCAGCACGTCCCTTTTGGAGGTCTCCTTGGCCGCCCGCGGCCCCCACTGGTAACTGAATTCGGGGGGGTCTGTCAGGGGGATGGGGGTGATCTCTAAATACCTGCAAGGGGGGGGGGGCATGGTGAAACCCCCCAACACCTTTTGGGTACCCCAGAGGGGTTGTCCGGCGCTCCCCAGCCCCACAACAGACCTCTCAAGTCGCTGGGGGGAGGCGGGGGGGGCCGCAGGTTGGTTTTTTTTTTTTTTTTTGATCTGCGGTACGGTATAAACAGCCCGGCTGAGACTGGTGCCGGGGCTGCTCTGTGCGCACCGGGGTTTTTTGGGGGGGGGGGGGGGGGGGGGAACAACACGACGGGGACAGGGGCAACCCCAGGGTCTGGAAAAAGGCAGGGGGGGACACCCCCCACCCCCCACAGTCTGGAAAAATGGATCCCCAGACTCACTTCTGCCGCACAAACTCCTCTGTCACCAACTTCTTGACATCGCCGAAGACCTCGTGTCGTTCCCTGAGGGCGGTGGGGTTAACGAGGTGCGGCAGCAACGAGACCCGTGTCCCCCCATTATCTGTGTATGTGCATGTCCCCCCCAGTATCCTACCCTGGTTGCACCCGGAGCCGGCGGAGAAATTCCCAGACAGCACCTGGAAGAGGGGGTGTCAGTGGTGGGGGGGGTGGCACAAAGGGGGAGTGGGGTACAGAAAGCCGGGGGGGGGGGGGGTTCACCATCTTTGGCCGTGTTGCCCTTCATGAATATGAAGCTGAGGATGATGAGGAGCAGCCCTAGCTTTGCTGTCTGGTTGTCCCTGCAGCAGAGAGAAATGTGTGTCACCCACGTGAGCGGGGGACACACGCTGATGGGGTCTGCTCCCCCCCCCCCCAATTACCCAGCAGTAGCCCCTCACCGGTGCAGGTTCTCCCCCTCGGCACGGGGCAGGTCGCTGGTGAGGATGTAGATATGGTGTTTGGTGTCAATCTCCACCAGCTGCAACCCAAATACCTGCAAAAAGCAAAGGGTTAATCTAGCAGGGGGTTTCTGCCCCTCCCCCCGCCCAAAAAAATACCCCCACCTGCTGCAGGGTCTTGCCCGCCCGGTTGACAATCTCTGAGTAGACATCTCTGTATTCCCGGATGACTTTCTTCAGCATATCTACACGGAAAGGGGAGGGAATCCCTGAGAGACCCTGGATACCTGAACTCCCCAAGGGCACTAAGGTTTTTGGGGTCCCCTAAACTCACCTGCTCTCTTGATGGGGATTTTTTTCTGGTCTTTCACAAGCAAGAACTGAACTAGCTCGCTCACCTGCGAGGCAAAGACAGGGGAAAGGCGGAGAACTAGAAGATAACAGAAAAGATAAGATACATCACTCCAGGAGAGGGGATTGCCTCGACCCACCTTCTGATTCACTTGATCCTGGGAGCGCCTCTCCAGGTTCCTCTGCACCTGGCTGTGCGTTGGCATCTGGCTCTGGTTAAAATCCTCATCCCCATCACCGCCCTGAAGCGAAAGACCAAGAACATACTGCTGCTGTAGAGAGGGAACCCCACACTCAGGTGGGAAAAGGAAGAAAGAACGCAGAAATGGCGAGGAGGCAGCCTTTTACCTGAGACAAACCCGACCCTTTACTGCGCTTCCTCTGCGACATTTCTCACAGCAGCTCTGAGGAGAAAAGAAGCGCCAGGAGGGCTGAAACTGCGAATGGATGTTCCCCACATCCCCTCCCCGCCTCTCCCGCTTCAACCAGGCCACAGAACCCTCCCTCAACCCCCCCCCAAGGCCCGTTAAAAGGACCCGGCCCCGCCGCCGTTACCCGCTTCCCTCACACCGCGCCTGCGCGCTGGCTCTCGCTTTGCGCATGCGCCCGCAGCGGCCCCGCCCACACCAACCCGCCCCGCCTCCTATTGGCCCGAGCACCTCCTTTCTCCCCACCCACCCCGTTTTTGTCGCACCGCGACTGGGCGAGCGGCCGCCGCGCTTCGTTCCGCCCCTCCCCGTTTGCACGTGCGGGCCGGCGGCCGCGAGGCGCGCCTCGCGACCCCCCCCCCCCCCCCCCCCTCCCTTCAGGTGGCAAAAAAGGCGGGAAAAGCCCTGCGCGCGCGCGCCGCCCCCCGCCCCCGTCCCCTCAGGGAGACAAAATGGCGCCCAACAGCAGCCCCGCGTCGCATCCACCGCTAAAAACGAGATAAAAACACCCCCAAACAACCCAAAATGGCCGATTTTACCCTTCCCTTCGCCTAAATAAAGGTACTTAAAGCACCTCTGTTGCCCCCGTGCCTCCAGAGCCCTCCGCTGAGGGGGAGGAAGAGGCGACAAAATGGCGGCCGAGGCTGAGGGAAGCTCGTTGCTCACGGCCATCCCGGTGCGGTGTGTGGGGGGTGTACCCCGCACCCCAAAACCGCAGGGAAGCCTTCATCACTTGCCTGTGCAGCTGAGGACACCATGAAGGGGTACGGTGGAGAACTTTGGGGGGTGACCCTGTTCCTTTTGGGGGTGTACAAGAGGTTTTGGGGAGCAGCGGGGTGTGGTGGTGGGGATGCAGGATGGCTTTTGGGGTGCTCTGTATGGTTGAGGTGGCTCATTTGGTGTCAAGTGGGGGTATAGGCTGCCCCATAGAGATTGGAAAAGGCTAAGGAATAGAGTACCCCCCCGACTGTCATATCCCCCCCCCCCCCAGTTGAGCCCCCCTTGATCCCAATTTTGGCGTTTAGTAGCTGAGCACTGCCTTTGCTGAGTCAGCTGGAAAAATGGGGCTCCCCCCAAAACTGGGGGGGGGACACATCCCTATTCTGTGACACCCCCCCCAGCTGATGAAATGGGATGAGCCCCCCAAAACCTCCATAGGGATTTGGGGGGCCCTCTCCTTCCCCCCCTCCAAGCCTCTACAATCCAACCTCCAGGTTGAGAGACCCCCAGACACCCCCCCCCCCAAAAAAACTGTACCTCCCAGATGCACCCCTATACTGCCCTTGCTTTTATTTTAAAAAGGGTGCTTTTTTAACCTTTTCTTGCTTTAAAAAAATAATAAATCTTCGCTGCAACCACCTCGTCTTCAGAACTGCATGGCCGCCTCCAGTGTCTCCGAAAGCTTTGTGGCGATTTTCTCTGCAGGATGGGGGGACAGTCCCAGTTTGGGGGGGACCAGAAGGATTTTGGAGGGGGTCAGGGAGGTTTTGGGGAGTTCACAGGGGTTTTGGGGGCTTGGGAAAAGGAGGTGTCTTTACTCACCCGCTCTTTTTTGTAGCTTTTTCCTCCGTTTGCTGGCAGCACGCAGCCCCTGGCCCTGTAACAGGGGGTGGAGGGCGGCCACCTCCTCCAAACGGGGGGCACGGATTGTGGACCCTTCCCCGCTGCCCGCCGTCTTCACCCGGGGCTTCAGCTCCACCGTCACCGTGCCGAGCTGGGGTGGAAGGCATCAAAGATAAACCCATCAGCCCCACCCCCTCCAAAAAAACCCAATCCCTCAGCAAACCCCCAATTCTTTCTGCACCTCCAGGTCGCCATCATCATCCTCCATGGCTACTTCTTCCTCCCCGCCGGATTTCTCCTCCTCTTCCTCCACCTCGGGGACACACGGGGACAGCCCAATACCCGTCACCGTCACTGGTACAGCTACGGGGGGGGGGAGGTGTCAGGTGAGCTTTAAGGGGGGGGGGTGTGTGTGTCACCCCACCATGCAAAGGCGGGGGGTATCCCCTACTTCTCACCTGCCAGTGCCTCAGCATCGCCCCTCTCCAGTGCCTCCAGGTCAAGCGCCGGTCCCAGAGCCGTCAGGATTTGGGCCTCCAGCTGCACCCCCCGCGTTTCAGGGGGGTGGGTGTAGTAGGAGATCTTCCCGCTGCAGCAGAAAAGGGGGAGGTCAGGGAGTGGGGAGACCCCCTCCAGCTCCCCCTCCAAAGTGGGTCAGGGAGCGGGGACACCCCTCTAGCCCCCTAAAAAGGGGTTCAGGGTGTGGGGAGACCCCCCCCAGCTCCCCCCCCCCCCAACTCACCCACCTGGTCCAGTCACGCAGCAGGGCCACGGCGGCGGCGTGGGGGTCTGGCAGCCCCCCGGGACGGAGCCGGCCCTGTCGTCGGGCCAGGTGGGACAGGAATTCCCGGGGGTCAGCACAGGGGGGGACCCCGTAAAGCTCGCTCAGCTGTTTTGGGGTGGGGAAACACGGGATAACACACACACAGCGTTTTGTCACCTCCTCCCACGCTGTTGTCACTCTGCAGCCCACACTCCTCCCTTTAGCTCCCCACTTTGGGCCCAAAATGGGGTGGAAATGCCAAAAGAGGGGGCCCCCCCCCCCCAAAAAAACCAACCCAACCCTCACCGTTGCCACAGCAAAAGGGGTCCCCGTATACCCTTAGTCCCCCCAAAGGGGGGTCTCCAACACCCTTAGTCACCATGGCAACAGGCCTAACCCCCAAGGGGGGGTACCCAACACCCCTAGGCGCCATGGTGACAGGTCTGAGCCCCCAGTGGGGGGGTCCCCAACACCCCTAGTCGCCATGGCGACAGGCCTAAGCCCCCCCAGACTCCCCAGTTGCCATGACGGCAGGCCTAAGCCCCCAAGGGGGGGGGGGGGGTGTCTCCACTCCCCCTGGGGAGGTCCCCCACCCACCTGCTCGGGGGGGCAGCGGCGCAGGATGGCGGCGGCGGGGCTCAGGGGGTCCCGTAGGCGTTGGGGGGCCAGGGCTCCCCTCAGGGGGGCGGCGGCGGGGGGGGCCCCCGTCGCCATGACGACTCCGGGACAGTCCAACAGTTGGATGTGTCGGTCCAGCTGCACTGCCTGCAGGCACCTAAAAGGGGGTGGGGTCAAGGGGGGGGGGGCGGGGCTTCACAAACCCCTCCCATGCGGAGGGGTGGGGTCAGTGCAGGCTCCTCCCCCCACCCCCGGGGGCGGGGCTCACCTGGTGACACCCGGTGCAGCCCCCACCCCGCAGGCCCGGCTCCGCTTCAGGCTGTTGATGAGGCTGCTCTTGCCCACGTTGGGGTACCCTGGGAGGCGGGGGGGTAGCAATCAGCAGTGTATCCCCAAAGCCTGCCCCCGCCCCCTCTTGCAGACCCCCCCCCGCTCACCCACGACACCCACGGTGATGGTCGTTTTCACCTCCCCGGAGCGGCTGTAGTTGGCCAGGACGCGGAGTAAACAGTCGGCACCCACGCAGGCTCCCCCGGCCAGGACCTCCTCCGGGGCCGTCGCTGCCGGCAGCCGGCTCTGCTTCTGTAGGGTCAGAGTGGGGGGTACATCAGGGTGAGGGGGTGTCCCTGCTGTGACCCCCACCATAAATCAACTCCCCCCCCCTCTTTTTCCTTCCAGGGACCCCACCAGGTTGCGGCTCTGCTGCTGTGTGCACGCCTTGAAAGCCACGGTGGGGAACTCGGCTCGCAGGTACTTCAGCCACGCCGCCACCACGTCCCGCGGCACCAGATCTGGGGGTGGTAGGGTGGCAAAAAGAGACAAAAAAAGGGTGTCTCCCAATCGTGTGCAGGAAATAGGGACCCCCATGGCTCCCAATAAATCTCGCCCTCCTCAAACACCCGCCCCATACCGATCTTGTTAAGGACGAGCACCAGGCGCTGGCGGTGCCCGGCCTGCCGGACGGCGGCCTCCAGCTGCGGGCTGCGGCAGCCCTGGGGGTCACGGGCATCCAGCACCTCCAGGACCACATCAGATGCCGCCAACACCTACCAAAAAAAGGGGGTTCAGGGTGGGGGGAGACCCCCCCCCCCCCCAAAACCCCACCACTCCCCCTCCAAGGACTGACCTTGCGCAACTCCCTCCCGTACTGCCGCAGCGAGGCCTCTTCTTGTGCGTCAGGCTGGGTCGTCACCACCTCCTACACGACACCCCGTGTTATGGGGGAGGGCACCCTGCTATCTGAAAGACACCCCCCCCCCCCCAAAAAAAAAACAGGGCTACCCCAACATCCCACCTTGCGCTCGAACTCCCGCTGCCGTCGCAGGGCGTCATACTGCAACCCGGCCAGGCTCCGCCGCCGTCCCACCTCCGTCTCCCGGGCCTCCTCCCGACGACGCCGGGCCTCTGCCGCCTGCGGGGACGTGGTGGTGGGGGTTCAAAACCCGGGGGGGGGGCACCCCCAAACTTCCCCCCCCCCCCATTGATCTATTTCTTTCTTTTTTTACCCTTTTCTGCCTGTTTTCGTTCTGCTGCTGGACGTGGGCGGCGAAGCGGCCCAGCTGTGGCACCCCCGGGTCCTTCTTAACCGCTGCCTTCGCGCGTTTTCCCTGGGGGACACACACGGTATGGGGGGGCTGGCACCCCCAAACCAGACCGGTGCCCCCCGACCCTCTCCCGGGCTTTGGCGGGGGGGGGGGGCGGTAACCCTCGGCGGGTCGACCCTCACCTGGACCCTCTTCTTTCGGGCAGCTTCGACTTGTCGCCCTGCGGAGAGGGGCAGAGTGAAGGGGGGTGTCCCCCAAAACCCCCCCGGCTCCCCCCCAACCCCCCCAGGACTGACGGGAGCGGGTCATGGCTGTGTCGCGTCGTTCCCCCCCCCCCTCCGGCTGAGGGATCACGCCTCTGGTGCTGCGTTTCGCGTCAGTTCGGCGTCACTTCCGGGGCGACCGGGAAACTTCCGTCCCTTGTTAGTGAAGCACCACCGCATTTCCCGGCGAGCGTGCTCCGCTGCCACACCCAAGATGGCCGCCACAGGACTCCACCGCCACACCCAAGATGGCGGCAAAAAGGACTGTTGCCACAGCCAAGATGGCCGCCGCGCTGTGGTGAGACTCCTGCTGCACCCAAGGCGGCCGCCACACCCAAGATGGCTGACACGCCGTGCCGAAGGTGGTGCGCTGGCCACACTCAAGATGGCCGACACCACCCCCCCCCCCCCCGTTACCGCCACACTCAAGATGGCCGCCGCGCCGTGTCACAGCCACACTCAAGATGGCGGACCCACCCCACCCTGCCACCCGCCCCCCCCCCCAAGATGGCGGCTACCATGACACCACCCCCACCTTCCCCTCCCTCCCCCCCCAAAAACGACCGGGACTGCCCTTACCAAGAGTGCACTTTTTTTATTCCTTTTTCTCTCAATTTGGGGGTGGGGGAGGGGGCCGAACCTCCTCTTATATATAATTTGGGGGGGGGGGGTTGTCCGTCCCTGTGCCCCCCCACGGGGAGGGGGGGATGTGTGTGGAGGCAGGGGTAAGACTACACCCCTCCCCCCCAACAGACCAAAAAAATAACCCCAGACCGGCAAAAAAAAAAAAAAAAAAAAAAAAAAAAAAAACCAACAAACCAACCCCCCAAAAAACCAACCCCCCCCCCCCCCCCAAAAAAGCCAACGAAACCAAAAAATATATATATATATTTATAGAGATCCTTTGCCGTCTCTGCCGTGCCCGCCCCCCTGGGGAGGGGAAGGGAAGGGTTGAGGGGGGGGTGGTGTGTGTGTGTGTGGTTTTGGGGGTTCCCCCCCCCCACCGCCGTCATTGTCACCGTCACGCGCCGCCCCCCCCCCCGCCCCTCCCCGCCACGGCTACGCCAGCCCGAAGCCCTCGGAGCACTCCTGGATGGCGAGCAGCAACATGTGCCGCAGCTTCTCGTAGCTCTCGTACGCCGGCAGGTCCAGCTGGTTAAAGCTTTTTTTTTTTTTTTTGGGGGGGGGGGGAAAAACACACAAAAACGTCACCGGGTTGGTGGCCCTTATGTCACTGTCCCCCCCCCCCCCTCAAAAAACGTCCCCCCCCTGCCCCAGCCCCATACCAGGTGTGAGCGGAGGGCAGTCGGTCGGTAGACCGGTCGTCGCGGTGAATCTGGAATTTCTGAATGCCGTTCATTCCTTCCAGGGCGGCGAAACCCTGCAGCGGCACCTTGGAGGTTCCCGTCACAAACTGCAGGAATTTGGCTCGGTCCGCTTGGTCGAAAGATCTCAACGCTCGCCAGAACCACTGGATCTGAGGTAGGAAACGATCATCAGCGCTTAACAAAACCCCCAAAATTAGGATTTTTTTTGGGGGGGGGGGGTGGTGGTGTTTAAAACCCCACCTGGATGGAGTTGCCCTGGTATTTGTGGTACTCGGTGTTGGCCTTGAGGTCGTCGATGTCGATGGTGGGCAGCCCCGAGATGAGAAGCTCCAGCTCTTGCTCCGTAAAAATGGAGATGAGGCGTTTGGGGATGATCTCGTAGAAACCCTCCAAAAAGGCGGCTAGTTGCTTCCGGATGGCTCCTGAAGGTGGGGAGGCGTCAGGGGGGGGTTGTTGAGGACGCCCCCCCCGCTACCCCCAAACCCGCCGGCGCTCACCGGTCATGCGCATCTGGCAGACGAGGTGGACGTACTCCTTCTTGTTCTCCTCCGTCACCAGCACGTTGGCTCCGTTGGGCTTCAGGTCCCGCACCTCGCACACCCCGAACTCCTGCACCTGGGGGCGGGGAAGAGGGGGGCGAGGCGGCGGGGGGGGGGTGTCACACGTACCCCTGGGGCACAGGGGACACCCCTAAAAGAGAGGGGACACCCCTAGAGAAGGGGGGGTGGGGAATGAGGGGACACCCCCTCCCCTCCAGGACAGAAGGGACGCTCTCAAGGTGGGCAGGGTGAGGGGAGACACCCCCAGGACAGAGGGGACACCCCCAAACCGGGACACCCCCAGGACAGAGGGGACACCCCCAAGGACACAGAGGACACCCCAAATGAGGGGGGGACAACCCTGGGGCACAGGGGACACCCCCAAACCAGGACACCCCCAGGACAGAGGGGACACCCCCAAGGACACAGAGGACAACCCTGGGGCAGAGGGGACACCCCAAATGAGGGGGGGACAACCCTGGGGCACAGGGGACACCCCCAAACCAGGACACCCCGAAGACAGAGGGGACACCCCCAAAGACACAAGGGACACTCCTGGGACTTGGGGACCCCCCCCAGGACACAAGTGACACCCCCAAAACAGAAGGACCCTTCCCCAGGGAGATTTGGTGGGGGGGGACACATGACATGGACATCCCCATGCCTCGTCTTTTGGGGGTACCTGTGCCCCTGGGGGGGGTTCCCCGGGGTTTGGGGGGGGGTGGCGTGACACGTACCTCGGTGCTGAAGGTGAGGTCGTAGCCCAGGGTGGAGACGTCGTTCTCCAGCAGGTACACCAGGCCCTGGTAGAAGTGGTAGTCCTCGCTCTCCATGTCCGTGTACCTGCGCCCAGGTTGGGGGGGGGGGGGGGGGGGGGGTCAGAGACGCCACGAGGGGGGGGCTCAGCACCTCACTCGTGGGGTTCGGCACAGCATGAGGGGGTTCAGCGCCCCAAAAAGGGGGTTTGGCACCCCAAAACGGGGGTTCAACACCCCACCGGGAGGTTTAAGACCCCATCGAGGGGTTCAACAACCTGAGGGGAGGGGCTGTACCCCAAAAAGGGGGTTCAACACTCTTTGAGGGGGGGGCTCAGCACCCCACCAGGAGGTTGAACAACCCCTGAGGGTGGTTCAACACCCTTTGAGGAGGGTTCAACAGCCCGTGAGGGGGTTGCAACACCTCACCGGGAGGTCCAACACCCCCATGGGGGTGTTCTACACCCTGTGAGGGTGGTTCACCACCCCATGAGGAGCATTCAACACCCCACCAGGAGGTTCAACACCCCACGAGGGTGGTGCAACACCCCAACAAGAGGTTCCAACACCCCATGAGGGGCATTCAACACCCCACCAGGAGGTTCAACACCCCACGAGGGTGGTGCAACACCCCAACAAGAGGTTCCAACACCCCATGAGGGGCATTCAACACCCCACCAGGAGGTTCAACACCCCACGAGGGTGGTGCAACACCCCAACAAGAGGTTCCAACACCCCATGAGGGGCATTCAACACCCCACCAGGAGGTTCAACACCCCACGAGGGTGGTGCAACACCCCAACAAGAGGTTCCAACACCCCATGAGGGGCATTCAACACCCCACCAGGAGGTTCAACACCCCACGAGGGTGGTGCAACACCCCAACAAGAGGTTCCAACACCCCATGAGGGGCATTCAACACCCCACCAGGAGGTTCAACACCCCACGAGGGTGGTGCAACACCCCAACAAGAGGTTCCAACACCCCATGAGGGGCATTCAACACCCCATCAGGAGGTTCAACACCCCATGAGGGGCATTCAACACCCCACGAGGGTGGTGCAACACCCCAACAAGAGGTTCCAACACCCCATGAGGGGCATTCAACACCCCACCAGGAGGTTCAACACCCCACGAGGGTGGTGGCAACACCCCAACAAGAGGTTCCAACACCCCATGAGGGGCATTCAACACCCCATCAGGAGGTTCAACACCCCATGAGGGGCATTCAACACCCCACGAGGGTGGTGCAACACCCCAACAAGAGGTTCCAACACCCCATGAGGGGCATTCAACACCCCACCAGGAGGTTCAACACCCCACGAGGGTGGTGCAACACCCCAACAAGAGGTTCCAACATCCCATGAGGGGCATTCAACACCCCCTGGGAGTGTTGCTGCAACCTCATGAGGGTGGTTCAACACCCCAAGGATGGATTTAACCCCCCACCAGGAGGTTCAACACCCTGTGAAGGTGTTCCAACACCCCATATGGTGATTCGACACCCCAAGAAAGCTGTTCACCGCCCCACGCTACCCCTGGCCGTCTTCTTACCGGACAGACTTGCCCAGGATGTGCTTATAGAAGGAACGGGTGAAATAACACTCGAGGAGACGGTTGTCGTAGACGGCCTTGGCCACGATGCGCCCCACGAACTTAAAATAGCTGAGGTGGTTGGGGTTGCAGTGGGAGGAGGGGTTGATGGTGTAGGTGACCCTGTCACCCGGCGAGGTACGGAACAGGGCGTACATGGGGTTGAACATCTCCCGCGAGATGATCATGTACCACTCCCGCAGGAGACCCCCCGCGTCCTGGCCCTCCTCGCCCTCGAACACGATGTACCTGGAGGGGGAGAAGAGACACGTAGGGGGAGTGTTTTGGGGGGGTTGGGGGGTGTTTGGAGGGGCTAGGGGGTGTTTGAGAGGCCTGGGGGATGTTTCAGGGGGGGCTAGGGGGTGTTTTGGGGGGCTGGGAGGGTGTTTAGTGGACCTGGGGGCTGTTTTAGGGCATGTTCCAGGGGGTCTGGGGGTGTTCTGAGGGGCTGAGGGGTGTTTCAGGGGGGCTAGTGGGTGTTTTGGGGGGGTGTTTTGGGGGGCTGGGAGGGTGTTTAGTGGGCCTGGGGGGTGTTTTGGGGGGGTGATTTGGGGGTCTGGGGGGTGTTTTGGGGGGGTTAGGGGTGTTTCTGGGGGGGCTGGGAGACCCAAGGACCTCCTGTAACTCCAAACCCACACCTGGGGCCCCCCCAGTCCCCTAGTAACAGTCCCAGGGAACCGCAAAACCTGGTCCCCAAGGACCTCACGTAACCCCAAACCCATCCCTGGTCACATGTGTCGTCCCCCCCAAACCCTAACACAGTCCTGGGGGGTCCCCACACACCCCTAAACCCAACCCTGATCCCCCCCAAATCCCCAACTACACCCCATTAAGGAGGGGGGGGGGTGTGAATCTCCCTCATGCTCCGCCCCATCACCCTAAAACCCAACCCCGGTCCCTTCCCCGCCTGTCCCCAACCCAGGGGGACGCTGGTGCCAGGTTGGGGGGGGCCTGAGGGGATTTGTGGGGGGTCTGAGGGGATTTGGGGGGGGTCTCACAGGCGGTTCTTCATCTCCTCAGGGGATTTGCGGTGCAGCTCGCGGTAGGAATCCTCAAAGACGTGGTCGCGACGGACGTGGACGGCCATGTCCTCCTTCCGCAACCCCTCGTCCAGCCGCTCTAGTTCCTGTCGGAAATACCTGGGGGGGGGCGGCGGGGAGGGGGTGTCAGGGATTGAGGGGACACCCCCCCCCCCCCCCTAAAAATTAAACCCCTCCATCCACGTACTTGCGCTTGACGTCGAAGTCGAGGACGCGGATGTAGTCGACCAGGACGGCGAAGGGACCGTCGGCCAAGTGGGTGGTGGATTGACGCAGGATTTGGTTCAGCACCGTCCGGTGGGTCTCTGGGGGGGGGGGGGCAGGGGGAAGGGTTTGGGGGAGTCCCCGAAATGTGGGGACCCCCCTGTCTTGATCTAGAACTGCTGGGGAGGTACGATTTGGCTTCCTCTGCCATGTCTGGGCACCCCAAACTTCACCCGCTCCCCCCTGCCCCATGTTCCCCCGGCAAACTTTAAAACGTTCACCCCAAATCCTGCCCGGGGGCCCCCAAAGTCCCTTGGGGAGCCCCCCCAGTCCCCCCAAAACCCCCTCCCAAAGCTCCAGGCTCCCTTCAGAGCCCTCCAAAACCCATTCTCAAGCCCCAGGTCTCCCCCAAATCCCCTCCCACCGCCGCAGGGTCCCCACAGAGCCCCCCAAATCCCCTGCAGAACCCCCCAAAACCCCTTCCTAAGCCCCAGGCTCCCTGCAGAACCCCCCGAAATCCCCCCCAAACCCCCCGTTCCCGCCCCTCTCACCGGCGAAGCGTAGGAATTTCTGGGTGTCGGGGGGCAGGCTGGCCGAGATGTGCATGGAGGAAGGTTCTCGGGAAAAGAAGGGGTCAAGGGAAGAGGGGGTGGCGGGGGTGAGGGGGGCGGGTGACAAAGGGGGGGGCTCGTCCTTGATGTGGGCCAGCTGGCTCTCCCGCGTGTCCCGCACCGGCGGCTTGCTCTCCCGCTCCGTGGCGTGCACCAGGAAAAAAGCCTCCACCGCTGGCTGTAGCACTGCGGAGGAGTCGGGACACACGGAACAACGATATACGGGGGTGTTGCGGGGAGCGGGGGGGGGACCCCGAAGATGTGGGGGGCACCCCGAGGCTGCAGGGATGTCGCCCCGCTCGGGATGGGATGTTGGAGAGGGCTGAGCCCCTGTGATGGGTGGGGGGGACATCTTGGGGACCCCCTGGAGGTCTTGGGGACACCTTGGGGGTCTTGCGAACCTCCTAAAATGAGAGGGGGTCTGCAGCACTAATTGGGGGAGGGGGTATATGGGGTTTCAGGGGGACCCCAAAAACACAGGGGGCGCCCCGAGGCTGCAGGGATGTTGCCCCCTTTGGGAAGGGACGCTGGGTGTAAGGGACACCTTGGGGGTCTTGGGGACCCCCCTGGACGTCTTGGGGACCTCCCTGGAGGTCTTGGGGACACCTTAGGGGTCTTGGGGACCCCCCCCCCCCCCAAAATCCCAGGGGTACCCACCGAGGACGGCGTGCTGGTCGTGGGACTCCTCCAGCTCCTTCAGGCACTCTCCCAGCATGTCCCAGAGCTCGTCCAGGCAGAGCTGCTCACTCAGCAGGGGCAGCTCGGGGGGGGCGTTCGTCCCGCTCCCCCCCCTGCGAACCCTCCGAGCCTGCGGCAGCGGGGAACGCCGTCAGGACCGCCCTCCCCGCCCCCCCCCCGCCTCCCAACCCCGACCAGTATAAACTGGTTTGAACCGGGAGGTGTTTTCTCACCCACGGAGGGGGCGTCCTGCGGGGCGGGCGAGGGCTGGTCCACATCCATGGGCGACTCGTCGCGACGGGGAGCGCCGTCCGCCTGCCCGGCCTCCGACTGGGGGGGGGGGATGGGGGACAGGGGACGGGTTTAGGGGGCCGGGACCCCCCCCCGCCGAGGGACCCCAGCCCCCCCCCCCCCCTTACCCCCCCCTTCGCCCCCCCAGGAGCTGCAGGGGGGGCACCCCGGTGCTCCGGCAGCTTTTGGGGGGGCAGGGGGGGGGGACTGGGAGCGGCGGGAGGAGGAGGAGGAAGAGGAAAAGCAGCAGGTGCGGGATGGGATGAAGAGAAGGAAGGAGGGAGGAGCAGGGGGTGAAGGCGGCGAGGATGAGGAGGGGGGAGGAAGAGAGGAGGCGGCACAGGAAGGGAATGGAGGGGAAGAGAGGATGGAGGATGAGGATGAAGAAAAGGAAGGAGAGGAGGGAGGAAGGCTGTGGGGGGAAGGGGAGGGTGAGGAGAGAGGATGAGGACAAGGACAAAACTGAAGAGCAGGAGGATGGTGATGAAAAGGAGGATGAAAACAATGAGGAGGAGGAGGAGTGGGAGGCAGAGGGAGGAAGGCTGTAGGGGGAACAGGATGAGGAGAGAGAATGAAGAGGGAGGAGGATGAAGAGAGAGGATGAAGACGGAGAAAAGCCATGGGGGTAACAGGATGAGGAGAGAAGAGGAAGAGAAAAGATGGCGCAGGAGGAGAACGAGGACGAAGATGAGTTGGAGGACAAGGATGAGGACAAAGACGACGAAGAGAAGGATGACAATGAAGAGGATGAGGATGAAGAGGAGCAGGATACAGAGGGAGGAAGGCCATGGGGAGAATGAGATGAGGAGAGAGGAGGAAGAGAGGAGACGGCACCAGAGGAGGAGGGAGAACAAGATGGAGGAGGAGGAGGAGGGGCGATGAGGAGGAGGAGGAGGAGGAGGGCGATGAGGAGGAGGAGGAGGAGGGCGATGAGGAGGAGGAGGAGGAGGGCAATGAGGAGGAGGAGGAGGGCGATGAGGAGGAGGAGGGCGATGAGGAGCAGGACACAGAGGGAAGAAGGCCATGGAGGGGGGGAATGGCATGAGGAGGAAGAGGAGGAAGAGGAGGAAGAGGAGGAAGAGGAGGAAGAGGAGGAAGAGGAGGAAGAGGAGGAAGAGGAGGAAGAGGAGGAAGAGGAGGGTGGGGAGGAAGGGCGGCCGTGCTAACCGTGTCTGCCTGCTGCCGCCTCCGGGCCCTCTGGCCCTCACGTACCATTTGTATGATGGCGTCGGCCTCGGCCTCCAGCTGCCGGACGGCTGCCTGGATGCTGCCAGCCGCCCCGAGGCCCCCGGCACCTGATGGAGGGGACGGGGGGACACGGGGGGGGACACGGGGGGGACAAAGGGGGGGGACAGAGGGCGTTAGGGGGGACAAACGGACACGATTTTTTGGGGGGGGGGGGGGGGGGTGTTTGAACAGGACCCCCTCCCGGCCCTTACCCAGGCGGCCGGCCTGTTTGGCTTTCTTGTGCGCGCGGCGGGTGTCGTCGCGGAGCTGGATGATGACCTGCAGGACGCGGAGGAAGAAGCGCTGCGTCGAGGTCTTGGAGGTGAGGACCGACATGGAGGGGAGCTGCAGCTCCCGCCCGCCCAGCGCCCGCTTCTGTGAGGCCACGATCACCACGCTCTCCGCCGTGTCAAACCTGCGGGGGAAGGTGGGGGGAGGGCTCGGGGTTAACGTTATTGGTAGGGGCAAGGGTTAACGGCAGGAACAAGAGGTGTTATTGGTAGGGGCAAGGGTTAACGGCAGGAACAAGAGGTGTTATTGGTAGGGGCAAGGGTTAACAGGAGGAACAAGAAGTGTTATTGGTAGGGGCAAGGGTTAACGGCAGGAACGAGAAGTGTTATTGGTAGGGGCAAGGGTTAACAGTGGCAGGAAGGAGATGTGTTATTGGTAGGAACAAAGGTTGTTACCAGTAGGGGCAAGAGTTCACAGGAGGAGCAGGAGTTATCAGTAGGGACAAGGGTTAACGATGGGGGTAAGAGTTGTGTCAGTAGCGTGAGAATTAACGGTGGGGTGAGAGTTACCAGTAGGGACAAGGGTTAATGGCAGGAACAAGAGGTAACGGTAGGGGCAAGAGTTGTTATCAGCAGGGGCAAGGGTTGTATCAGTAGAGGCAAGGGTTAACAGTAGGGACGAGAGTTGTATCAGCAGGAATAAGAGTTAACAGCAGGGACAAGAGTTATCAGTAGGGGCAAGTGTTAATGCCAGGTGCAAGAGTTATCAATAGGAGCAAAACTTAACGGCAAAAGCAAGAGTTATCAGTAGGAGCAAGAGTTAACAGCAGCAAATAAGAGTTATCAATAGGGACCAGAGTTAGCAGCAGGGACCAGAGTTAACAAGAAGTGCAAGGGCAGTCAGTAGGGACCAGAGTTAACGGCAGGCAGGAGCTCACCGACTCTGCATCTTCCCCTTGAGCTTGGCGCTGGGGGGCTGCTCCTCGGGGAGCCCTTCGGGAGAAGGAGCCTCGCTCTGCGCCCGTCGTTGCTGTTCCAAGTTGTATTCCCGTAATTCCGCCAGCAAGGTCCCTACACCGGAAAAAAAAAAAAAAAAAAAGACCCGTGACATCATCAGGAGCCGACGATGACCTCAGCGAGCGCCCGTGTCGTGTCCCCCCCCCCCCCCCCCGGGTCCCTCACCGATCTGTCGACAGAGGGTGGCCCCCAACTGCCGGGCGCCGCTGAGCAAAAGGCGCAGGACGGTGTCGCGGGTGGCGGCGTCCCCCCGCGAAAGCTGCAGGAGGACGTTGGCCGCGTCCTCCAACCCTTCTTCCGAGCACGAGTGCGACGTCAGCACCTAGGGGACGTTGCCGGAGGGTTGGGGACGCTTGGGGGACATCAACGGCCCCCCCCCCCCGCCCCCCCCAAATAATTTGGGGGATCCCTGACCCGGCTTACCTCGACGGAGAGTTGGAGCTGGCTCTCAGTCAAGCCCGTCGCCGCCATCCGGGGGTCGGCGCTGCCACCGCCGCCCCCTGCCTCGGGTCCCTTCGGCCCCGGGGACTTGGCGCTCTTGGCTTGGGGACAACGGGGGACGCGTGGGGACGGTGGCGGGGGGGGGGGGGAAATGCCACCGCCCCCCTGGATTTGCCCTCGACCACCCGATGCCAGCTCTGTCCTCGTCCCTGGCCCCAGCCCCGTCCTTTGTCCTTGTCTCCACCTGTGTCCCTGTCCTTGTCCCCATGTCCCCATCCCCATCCCTGTGTCCCCGTCCCCATGTCCTTGTCCCCATCCCTGTCCCCGTCCCCATCCCTGTGTCCCCATCCCCGTGTCCTTGTCCCCATCCATGTCCCCATCCCCATCCCTGTGTCCCCATCCCCGTGTCCTTGTCCCCATCCCCGTCCCCGTCCCCATCCCTATCCCTGTGTCCCCATCCCCATGTCCCTGTCCCCATCCCTGTCCCTGTCCCCATCCCTGTGTCCCCCATCCCCATGTCCTTGTCCCCATCCCTGTCCCCATCCACATCCCTGTGTCCCCATCCCTGTCCCCGTCCCCATCCCTGTGTCCCCGTCCCCATGTCCTTGTCCCCATCCCCGTCCCCATCCCCATCCCTGTGTCCCCATCCCCATGTCCTTGTCCCCATCCCTGTGTCCCCATCCCTGTCCCCATCCCCATCCCCATCCCTGTGTCCCCATCCCCATGTCCTTGTCCCCATCCCTGTGTCCCCATCCCCGTGTCCCCATCCCTGTCCCCGTCCCCATCCCTGTGTCCCCATCCCCATGTCCTTGTCCCCATCCCTGTGTCCCCGTCCCCATGTCCCCATCCCCGTCCCTGTGTCCCCATCCCCGTGTCCTTGTCCCCATCCCCATCCCTGTGTCCCCATCCCCATGTCCTTGTCCCCATCCACGTCCCCATCCCTGTGTCCCCATCCCCATGTCCTTGTCCCCGTCCCCATCCCCGTGTCCCCATCCCTGTCCCCATCCCCATCCCTGTGTCCCCGTCCCCATGTCCTTGTCCCCATCCCCCGTCCCCATCCCCGTGTCCCCATCCCCATCCCTGTGTCCCCATCCCCATGTCCTTGTCCCCATCCCTGTCCCCATCCCCATGCCCATCCCTGTCCCCATCCCCGTGTCCCCATCCCCGTGTCCCCATATCCCCAAAAACACTCACCACCAGCCGCTCCGCCGCCGCCTCCCGCCACCGTTGCGTTCCCGACATTCCCGCTTTGCGTCGCCGGACTCGCCGGACCGCCGCCACTGCTGCCACTGCTGCCGGTGGCGGCGGGGGTGACATTTTGAGGTGTCCCCCCTTCACCCCCTTTCCCTCCTTCGGGTAAAGCGATGGATATGAGGGAAAGGAGCCGGAGCAGCTTTTCCGTCAGGAGCGCGCTCCGACGGATAACGCCGTGGGATAACATATTCATCAATTGACCCAAAGGTGACGCTTCTAAACCCAATCCCGATGTTTCCGGTTCCGGTCCTCCGCTTCCCGTTCCCGTTTTAGCCGAACTTTTCCCTTTCCGGCTGACGTTCATATTATCCAATTTTACTAAAAGGTCCCAAAAATCGGTCGAGAGATTGCCTGAGGTGGGGGGGAGGGAGGGAGGAAGATTCCCGGTTGGGGGAGGGGGAGGGGGAGGAGGAGGAGGAGGAGGAGGAGGGGGTGGGGGAGGGGGAGCTGGAGGGGTTTGAGGAGGGGGCTGGGGAGGACAAGGGCTGCCCCCCGATTTTGGGGGGCCGCGGTCTCGTTCTGCTTCGTTCGTCGGGTCGCGGCCTCGTTGTTGGGTGAAGTGGCTGGGGAAGACCTGGGGGGGGGGGGGCAGGGAAATATTGGGGGGGGTTAGTGGGGTGCTAGTAACCCCCCCCCCCCCCCAAAAATATAGCCCCAGAAGTTGGGGGACATCTTAATGTCACCTCCCCCCCCCCCCGGACGTGCCCTGGTGCCCAGCATGGGTTTTGGGGGGGGGGTCCCTGTAGTGGGACCCCAAGTTTAGGGAGGGGACCCCAATTAGGGAGCCCCCCCCCCCCCCAAGATGTGATTTGGTGTTGGTGGCTTTGGGGGAGCCCCCCCCAGACACCCCACGAGGTGCCTCAGTGCCCCCCCCCAAATCACCCCCAGCTCCATTACGGAACTCCCTGTTACCCCCTAACATGCTCCAGTGCCCCCCAAATTCCTCCAGTGCCCCCCTCAATCACCCCCAACTCCATCAAGGAGCTCCCCCCAAGCCCCCCCCCCTCATCCCCACCTTGGCCAGCTGGATGAGGGTATCGAGGACGTGCCGGCAGACGACAGGGGCGGCCTGGGGATGGATGTGAACGGCGGAACCGGCGGCAGCGGCGTGTTTTTCCGTATGTTTCCGTCCCGGAACTCGTTGAATCTGGAAAATGTTGGTACGACAACCCAAAGCCGCATCCATAGAAACGGAAAGCCAAGAAAGTTGTCCGGAACTTCGAGCTTCTACGCGATGTAATAAATCTAAACCCCGAGGTTCGACGGTTGCACCGGTCGCGCTACCGGTTCTTCCGCTCGCTCTTCGAGGTCTTTCTTCGGCTATCGGGGGTCCGCGAGGGGCTTCGAGGCACAGCTCGCTCTCGCTGCTTCGTTGGAGGATGGAGAGGAGGCTGCGGACCACCCAACCTCGGGTGGGAGCGTGGTAGCAAAGGTTTCGGAGAACGCGATGGAGGCGGCTGGTGTTGAGTTTGGGTTCGTCGACAAAAAGCAGCACCAAGAGGCAGGAAAGAGCTTCGTGATCCAACAATAAACGACCGCGGAGACGTAAAAGGCTGTCCACGCTGCTCCCCGAAGGTCTGGGGGGGGTGCGTTATAAATTAAGTTACACTCCTAAAAAATTAGAAAAGCGGAGAACTTCCCTTTTTTGAACCCCCCCCCCCCCCCCCCAAAAAAAAAGTACCTGCTGTGGCTGCTGCTGCCCCCCATGTGGGAAAGTGCCGCCACGCTGGACGGCCAGGCGGGTGTACTGCACCCCACGGTTCCCGCTCAGCCGGCTGGTGAAAGCTGTGGAGACACCGGCATCGGGGTTTTTTTTTGGGGAGGGGGGGCATGACGTACGTGGCGGGGGTGTAGAGGGTTGGGGGGGGCCATAGGAGGGGTTGGTGGGGTTGGGGAGGGGGATACGGTGAGAAAAGAGGGATGCATGAGGGGAAGTGGGGGGGATTTGTGAGATGAGGGTGGGGTAGGAGGAGGTGAGAGGGGTGTTGGGGGAGAATTAGGGGTGCTAGAAGAGATTGAGAGGATAACAGAAAAGCATTAGAGGTGCCGCAAGAGGATTTGGGGGTGCCAGGTGAGAATTATGGGTGCCAGAAGAGAATTAAGGGGGCTGGAAAAGGATGAGGAGAACCAGGAGAGGATTGGCGGTGCTAGGAATGATCAAGAGAATATCAGAAAAGCATTAAAGGTGCCAGGAGAGAATCTGGGGTTGCCAGGAGAGAATCTGGGGTTGCCAGGAGAGAATCAGGGGTGCTAGAAGAGAATTAGGGGAACTGGGAAAGGATAAGAGAGTATCAGAAAAGCACTAGAGGTGCCAGGAGAGGATTTGGGGGTGCCAGGAGAGATTCAGAGAATATCAGAAAAGCATTAGAGGTGCCAGGAGAGGATTTGGGGTGCCAGGTGAGAAATAGGTGGGCTGGGAGAGAATCTGGGAGCGCCAAGAGAGAATTAGGGGTGCCAGAGGAAGAGAAATGTTGCTAGAAAAGCATTGAGGGTGTCAGAAAACGATAAGGTGTGTCAGAAAACGATGAGGGGTGTCAGAAAACAATGAGGGGTGTCAGAAAACAATGAGGGGTGTCAGAAAACAATGAGGGGTGTCAGAAAACAATGAGGGGTGTCAGAAAACAATGAGGGGTGTCAGAAAACAATGAGGGGCGTCAGGAGAGCATTGGAGGTGCAGGGAAAACCTAAGGGGTGTCAGGAGAGCATTGGGGTGCTGGGAGAGGAGGGGGGGGTGCTGGGAGAGGACGGGGGGGTGCCAGGAGAAAATGGAGAAGAGGAGAAAGGACACGTGTGCTAGGTTGGGGACAGGAATACGGGGCGGGGGGACAGGAATACGGGGCGGGGGGACAGGAATACGGGGTGGGGGGACAGGAATACGGGGCGGGGGGACAGGAATACGGGGCGGGGGGACAGGAATACGGGGCGGGGGCTGCCTCACCAGGGCTGCGGAGTATGGCGGAGAGCGCGGAGGTGCTGGAGTGGCCGAAGAGCCTCTCGTGCATGAGTTGCCGTTGCCGGGCCTCCTGTTCCCGTCGGAGAGCCTGGGCCTCGGCGGCGATGTCGGGAGGCATGACGGCCAGGACGCTGTCCTCCATGTCCTCCAGCACGGAACGCCGCAGTTCCGAGGGCAGCGTTTGGATAAAGGTCACCGGATCCATGGGGGCATCCGAACTCGTCGCCTGCGCCAGCTCCCGACGCTGCTGCTCCGCTCGCTGCTGCGCCAGCACCTGCCCCGCCCTGCCGTTAGACACGCCCCCTTCTGGGGGCCATCCCCCTCCCGTGGAGGCCACGCCCGCAGGGTGGCCACACCCCCGCGGAGGCCACGCCTCCCCCAGAGTTCAGGGCGTGATGGGGTTAAAAGACACCGCGCAGCCCTCGATGAGCATCAGGCCCCGCCCCCGCCATGAGCACACCCATCCCAGCCAGGCTCCTCCCCCCCGGGAGATGTGGCCACGCCCCCATGCAAGCCCCACCCACCTGACCCCCATAATTAAGCCCCACCCTTTACACTCCATCTTCTAAGCCCCACCCCTTTAACCCCACCCCCTGCATAAGCCACACCCCAACACTTGCCACTCCCCCATAATCCCACCCCTACTTAAGCTCCACCCCCAGTGCATGCCTCACCCCTTTAACCCCACCCCCTGTTCAGGCTCCACCCCCAGTGCATGCCTCACCCCTTTAACCCCACCCCCGTTCAGGCTCCACCCCCAGTGCATGCCTCACCCCTTTAACCCCACCCCCTGTTCAGGCTCCACCCCCAGTGCATGCCTCACCCCTTTAACCCCACCCCCTTTCTAAGCCCTGCCCCAATGCAAGCCACACCCATTTAACCCCACCCCCTCAGGCCACACCCTCCCTAACCCCACCCCCCCAGGCCCCACCCACCTCCTCCTGAATGGCCGGAGGCAAGGCGGCCAGGAACTCGGGGCTGACCTCGGTCAAGCCGGGATTGGCCACCACTGGGGGGGCGGGGCTGGGGGTGGGCGGAGCCCGGGCGGGGGGGCGGATCCCCAGCTGGTTCTGCAGCACTTCCCGCCGGATGTCGTCCGGCAGCGCCGCCAGGAACGAGGGGTCCACCCCCTCCGGGAGGCTGATCCCTAGGGAAAAAGGGGGGGGGGGGGGGATGACACACACATCGGGGACCCCCCCTGGGGATGTGGGGACACCCCCGAGGATGAGGGGACACCCCTGGGGACAAAGCTGAGCCCTTGGGGGGGTGGCGGGGGGTGGCGGGACATCGGACATGGGGACCCCCCCCCCGGGTGACATGAGCTACGTCGAGGTTGGGGGGCGGGGGGGGGGTAGGGGGGCTCACCGGGAGGGGGGGGACAAGGGGGGTGACAAGGGGGGTGACAAGGGGGGTGACAAAGGTGACACTGACCGGCGAGGGGATCCTCTTCCTCGCTGCTGGTGGAGGGCAGGGGTTCCTCCAAAATCCCTCGCGAGTCGGCTCCCGAAATGGCAACGGCCGAATCCCGGGTGGACGAACTTTCCGAGGACGAGGCGGGGGGGGAGCTTGGGAGGGATGACATCAGAGAAGAGAGGTATGATGTCAGCAGTGGGGTGGGAGGAGGCGGGGGGGGGGGGGGGTACCCCCAAACCCGTGATCCCCTTTGGACGGAAAGGGAAAAAAACAGCAGGGGTCTTGGGGTAAGGGGGGGGAGTCTTGGGATAAGGGAGGACTCTTACCTATCGTCGGGGGGCTGAGCGGCATCGGGGGGGGCGGGGGGGGGGGGGGGGTCCCTGGGGGGTCCCGGGAGGATTTTGGGGGGCTGTTGGGGGAGGGGGAGCCCCCCCCCGATTCTTCCAAGGTACAAGAAGCCAAACTCGAGGTATCCATGGGGGAACCTTCCAGTTGGCTGCTCACTGCCGTCAACGCGTCCGAGTCTTCCGCTCGCTCCGGGGACAGAGACGCTGAGGGGAAGGGACGTTAATAGGGCCCCCTCAAATTTAGCGAGACCCCCCCCCCAACTGAGAAGACCCCCCCCCCAACTGAGAAACCTCCCCCAAACTGAGAAGATCCCCTAAAATTAGAGGGATCCCCCCTCAAAAATAAGGACTTACTGATGGTGGGAGCGGGTGACAGTTCCATTTGGGTGGCTTCGGCATCTTGGGGGGGTCGTCCAGGCCCCCCCTCTTCATGTTCAGGGGGTTGGGGGGGGGCGAGCGGGAATTTGGGGGGCTCCCGGTGGGGGATCTGGGGGGGTCGGCGTCGGTTCCAGCATCACCAAAGTCCGGTGGGGACCGGGAGGGGGGGTCTCTCCCGTCGTCCCGCTGTGTTCTGGGAGGCGGTGGGGGGGACACACACATGGGGATCAGCAGCAGGGAAGGGGGGGACACACCCAGGAATTCGGAAGTGCGCCCCCCCCCCCCCCCAAACCTCCCTCCCCCACTTTGGGGGAACCCAGGCATCTGGCTGCACCCCAAAACAAGAAGAGGGGTCCTGAGGAGGGGGGGAAATACCTCGCTTAGGGGCTCCCATCTTGCCTGCCCCCCCCCCAACCAACTACCTCACCCTCCCGTACCCCCCCCCAAACCCCCCTAAAACCCCCCCAACCCCCCCCCCCAAACCCCCACCCCCCCCCCCCAACCCCCTAAACAACAAGCAAGGGACACCCCACTCCCCTAAATCCGCCCCCGTTTATCAACCTTTGACTGAACACTGGCTATACTGGGGGGGGAGGCGATGCTACAGAGCCCCCCCCCCCCCCCAGCCCCCCCCTCAATTAAACAGCCCCCCCCCGTGCCATAGGGGACCCAGGCGTCCGGCGGCGGCCGCGCGCCCCGCGAGGAAGACAGTAGACTGTATAGTTATCTCCGAGACGGGGGTGTGACCCTCCAACTATACAATCTACTACCTCAACCCGCGGGGTGCCAGGTCAAGGGGAGGGGGGGGGGGGAAAAGGGGTGTGGGAGGATTTTGGGGGTAAGGGGGGGGGGGGGGGCACATCTGGGTACATTAGGGTTTGGGGGGGGGCCCTAAAATTAAGGAAGGTGGCAGGAGGAGGGGGATTACCTGGGGGGGTGACGTCGGTGGAGGCGGTGGCGGCCTTGGATGCCGCATCCTGTTGGAGAGGGGAAGGTGACTGAGGCCGGGGGGGTGAAGGGACCCCCCCCCCCCCCGGTTTTTATTTTTTTCTGGGGGGGGGGGGAGGATGTTTGGGGTGCCCCTCACCTGGGCGTCAGACCCGTCCTTGTCTTCGGGACCGCGTTCGGTGCCTTTGGCTTCTTCCTCGGCCGCCTGCCGCCGGCGTTTCTCCCGCCGTTCGTCCAGCTCCTCGTCACGCAGGGCTTCCAGTCGCGCCAGTATGGGAACTTTCACCACTGCGGGGCGGGGGGGCACACAAATTTTGGGGGGGGGGGGGGGGCCACAAGTTGGGAGGGGTGCTGGGAGGTTGAGAGCACTGGGTGACGGCGCTGGAGGGGTCATCGGACGGGTGGGTGATGATACTGGGGGTAGGGGGGAAGTGGTGATGGGGGGGTTTGGGGCGGGGAAAACTGGGGTGACAGTGGGGGGGGGGGTTTTGGGGGGGGGGGAAACTGGGGTGACAGTGGGGGGGGGGGGTGTTGTTGGGGACACGGTGGCTCACCCGAGACGCAGTCGTGCATGCTCTCGGCGTCCAGCACCTTGCACTCCTCCGTCCAGCGTGTCAGGGCGGTGGGGATGCTCGAGAGGGTCCCTGCTGGGGGCGGGGGGGGGGGGGGAGCGGGGGGGGGGGGGGCACAGAGTGAACCCAGGCATTCGGGGAGGGGGGGGAAAAGCTTTTGCCTCCTGGGCTAGGCCACGCCCCGATTTGGGCTAGGCCACGCCCAGCCCAATTGGTCTCAGCCCCCCCCCCCCCCCCCCTTCCCCACTTCAGGGCCTGGGTCTACCAGCCAAGCCCCACCTCTGCCAGTCAGGCCCCTCCCCCTTCACCCTCCAGGCTCCTCCCCTCCCCAAAAGCCACTGGGGAATGTGTGTGTCCCTGCTCCCTTGCAGTCCCCGCCCCCAGCCCCCACCCACCCCACCTAGGCCCCACCCCCTTCCTCCAGGCTCCTCCCCCTCTCTCCATCCCCACAGTCATTTGGGTAGAGTTGGGTTGGGTTGGGTTGAGTTGGGTTGGGGGGGGGGGGTGGGTGTGCCACTCTGCTCCCCTCTCAGGCACCGCCCCCCTCTCAGTCCCCACCCCCTTACTCCAGGCTCCTCCCCCTCTCTCCAGCCCCATCCTCTCCTTTCCATCCCTACAGGCGGTTGGGTTGGGTTGAGTTGGGTTGGGTTGGGATGGGTTGGGTTGGGTTGGGTTGGGTTGGGATGGGTTGGGTTGGGATGGGTTGGGTTGGGTTGGGATGGGTTGGGTTGGGATGGGTTGGGATGGGTTGGGATGGGTTGGGATGGGATGGGTTGGGATGGGTTGGGTTGGGTTGGGATGGGATGGGTTGGGATGGGTTGGGTTGAGTTGGGTTGGGACGGGTTGGGCTGGGACGGGTTGGGCTGGGACGGGTTGGGCTGGGACGGGATGGGTTGGGACGGGATGGGTTGGGACGGGATGGGTTGGGTTGAGTTGGGTTGGGTTGAGTTGGGTTGAGTTGGGTTGGGATGGGTTGAGTTGGTGCACCACCCCGCCCCCCTGGCAGGCCCTGCCCCCCCACTCGCCTGCCTGGCTGCCGGCGCTGCCCTGCTCATGGAAGAAGTCGTCAAGGAGCTCGTCGTCGGAGCGGGCGATGATGTGAACGTCCTCGTTCCCCACCAGGAGCCGGGCCCGGCCCCGGCTCTGCAAGGGCAGGCTGCTGCTCAGCTGTAAGATGTCGGCCGCCGCCGAGGGACCCAGCAGCCTGCAGGGACAGGGGGGGGACGACACGACACATCGTCAGTTCGGGGGACGCACGCACACGGACGGACGCCCCAGGGAGGAAGGTGACATGGGGACCAGGAAGGAGGAGGGACAGCAAGAAGGAGGGGGACACCGAGGAGGGGACACGGGGGAAGAGGGAGATACCGGGGAGGAGGGGGGGACACCAGGGAGAAGGGGGACATTGAAAGGGGACACCAAGGAGGAAGGGGGACACTGGGGGGGGGGCACTGGGGTGACATGGAGACCAGGGAGGAGGGGGGACGTTGAGGAAGGGAAACCCAAGGATGAGGGGGGCATGAGGATTAGAGAGGAGGGGGACATCGGGGGGGACCCCAGGGAGGAGGGGAACATTGTGGGGGGACCCCAGGGAGGAGGGGGGACGACACAAGTGTCCCGGGGGGCCCAGGGGGGGGTCCACGGAGGGCCAAGGGGGTGCACGGGGGTCCGAGGGGGGGCCTCAAGGGCCCAGAGGGAACACTGAGGGATGAATTAGGGGACAATGAGGCACACCGGAGGGACAATGGAGCACTGGGGGTCCGGGGGGGTCCCCGGGGTGGGTCGTTACTGACCTCTGAAGGATGAGGGGGGGGGTTGGGCTGGCGAGCACCGGGATAGTGGACGTGGATGGTGTGACCGGCGTTGGCGGTGAGTTGCCGGAGGGTACGTTGGCTGCGCCCCAAACCCTGAGCCAGGCGGGTGGTGGCGGCTCCGGTTCCCAATCCCAGGGAACCGTGGTCGGCGTGACGGACCAGGAGGGGGTGACTGGCCGGGATGTTCCCAGGGGATGGGGGGATATCGGCTGAAAAAAAATGGGACAGGGGGAGAAATGGGGTGTCAAGGAGAGGGAGGAAGAACCTTTTTGATATCGCTGTAATAGTGTGATGCATGGGGAGGTGAGGAATTGCGGTGTCGGGGGGGTGAACCCCTTCTTACCCCCCCCCCGAGGTCATGGGGACAGAAAGAATTGGGGTGTAAGGTGTAAACTCTTTCCTGACCTGCCCCCCCAGATACTGCAAGGCCAAAGGAGATGAAAAACTGGGGTGCTGGGGCAGTGAACCCCTTCCTAATCACCTCCCCGAAACCCCAGGGAGGTGACAAAGTGGGATGTCAAGGGGGTGAACCCCTTTCCGACCCCCCCCCAACGTCACGGGAAGACAGAATTGGGGTGCTGGGGGCGTGAACCCTTTAACCACCAGTGGTGGTGACAAAACGGGGTGTCAAGGGGGTGTACCCCACTTTGCCTCCCCCAACCCACAGGGAGACGACAGCCCACGGCTCACCCACCTTCCCACCACCCCATGGGGCGAAGGGGGAACCCCACAGCCCCCCTCAAATCGCCATGTCCCCCCTTTTTTGCACCCCCCTCCCCAAGTCCGTACTGGGGCTGGAGAACATGTTGTCGAACTCGATGATGAGGTCATCGTCGCGGTCGAAGCGCTCGAAGCGGACAAGGGGGGAGGCGTTCATGTCGGGATAATCTTCATCCAGCTCCATCTCAGAGCCGTCATCGTCATCCTCCTCTTCCTCTCCTTCTTCCCCTTCCTCATCATCCTGAGGGGAACAATCCCGGGGAGGGGGGGACAGTCAGTGGGCACCCCGTGACCCAAAATGAGGGCACCCTAAGCTGAAAGGGGGGCACCCTGACCTCAAAACGGGGGTACCCCGACCTGAAACAGGGGCAACCGACCCCAAATGTCACCCCCGACCCAAAATGGGGGCACACTGACCTCAAAACAGGGTACCGTGACCCAAAATGGGGGCACCCTGACCCAAAATGTCACCCTCAACCCCAAATGGGGGCACCCTGACCCCAAATGTCAACCCCTCACCCAAAATGTGGGGGCACCCCGACCCAAAATGGGAGCATCATTCCACCCTCATGGCGAGGAGGCACACCGGTGTCCGGGTCTCCCACCTGATCATCTTCATCTTCCTCTTCTTCCTCCTCCTCCTCATCCTGGCTGTCATCCTCATCCTCATTGCTGCCGCTGCTGTCTTCCTCCTGCGTGTGCTCTTCCTCGTCTTCGGGATCCAGGATGTTCATGGAATCTTTGCCGGGGGGGGGGGGGGGGGTAAAGGGGGGAAGGTAGGACCCCGGTATCCCCCCCAGGCCCCCCCCAAGCCCCCCAAAATTCTTGGAGGCCCCCCCCGGTACACTCACCTTCCCGGTTAGCCTGCAGTGTGGAAGCTTGGCTGAGGTTGGAGGGAGCTTCATCCATCAGCACGTCCTCCTGCGACTCATCCTCGCCCGAGCGGCTCACTTTGCGGGGGGGGGAACACCGTTAAGGGGTGCAGGGGGGGCACCCCGATATTTGGGGGTTCCCTGATATCTGAGGGGACGTAGGTTTTGGCATGGGGGGGGCTCTCACCGATGATGGTGCTGTTGCCGGCAGCCCCGTCCCTCTCCAGTAGCTCGTCAATGAGATCCTCCAGCTCGTTTTCCACCTTGGGGGGGGGGACATAGGGGAGGGTGTAGGGAATGCTGCGGGGCAGGGGGGGGGGGCGGATTTGGGGGTACATGGGATTTGGGGAGGGGGGACCCTCACCTGCATCTCCTGGGTGCTGAGCCCCTCAGGCTGCCCAGCCAGCACCACTGTGTCACCTTCTGCTTCCCCATCCATGTCACCATCGGCTGCCTCCGCCTGTGCCGCCTCTGCGTCCTCCTCGGGGGGCTCAGGGTCCCCAGGGTCCCCTTTTTTTTGGGGGGGGGGGGACACAACCAGTAAGAGGGGGTGTCAGGGTGACAGGCAGGTCCCCCCAGGGTTGGCCGTGAGGAGGGGGTGGTCACAAGGAAGGGATGAGGGGGGGACACAGGGGTGATGCGGGGACACCGAGTGTTGAAGTGATGGGAGATGGCAGGGGGACAACAAGGGAGATGTGGGGGGGGGACAGGAAAAATTTGGGATGTACAAGAGATGTGGGGGGACACAGGGAAGATATTGGGGGGAACACCAGAGATAGGGGGGGACACACATGGGAGACGGAGGGGATAGGAGAGATGGGGGGGGCCCAAGTGAGAGATGGAGACACAAGAGATTTGGGGGGGGCACAAAAGATTTGCGGGCGTGGGTACAAGAGATTTAAGGTGGACGCGGGGAGACAGAGGGACACAGCAGAGATGGGGGCCAGAGGTGATATGGGGGGGGGGGACAGGGGAGATTCGGGGGGGATCAGTACCTCCGTCGGGGGGTGCAGCTCCGGCTTCCCTTGCCCCCCCAGCCCCCTCGCCTTTGCTCTTGCTGGAGGAGCCCTTGGTGCCGAAGAGGCCGCTGGGCTGGTTGACGATGCGGGACAGCGTCTCCAGCGGCTTCAGCGCCGCGTTCACCGTGTTCGCCATGTTGGGGCTGCAGTGGGGGGGGTGTCAGGTGGGACCCCAGTGTCCGGGAGACCCCCATGTCTCCCCAAAACCCACCACAACCTCCCCAAGACCCACTAGGATCCCTCAAGACCCCCAAGACCCACCACGACGACCCCTCAAGGCCTACCACGATACCTCAAGACCCTCCAAGAACCCCCATGATCCCTCAAGACCCAGCAAGAACCCCAATGACCCCCACAACCCACTATGACCCCTGAAGACCCCCCACAACCCCTCTAGACCCTCCAAGACCCCCCAACGATCCCTCAAGACCCCACAAGACCCAGCAAGAACCCCAATGACACCCACAACCTACTACGACCCCTCAAGACCCACCAAGACCCACCATGACCCTTCAAGAATCTCCAAGACCCCCCCAAGAACCCCAATGACCCCCACAACCCACTACGACCCCTCAAGACCCACCACGACCCCTCAAGACCCCTGATAAGAGTGGACCCAGGCGTCTGGGTGGGGTCATACCTGGAGAGATCGAGGCTGTGAGGGACCCTCGCCAAGTCGTTGACCAAGCCCTTCTTGAGAAAGAGGCGGATGATGTTGTTCATGCCGTTGTGTTGGGTCTTGGTGGCGCTGCTGTAGAAGCTGGAGGTGGAGGGGCAGGACTCCATGATGGTACTGATGATGCACATAACGGCTTGGAGCCTGTGGTGAGAATGAGGGAACGTGTCACACATTGTGGGGACGTGTCACACCCTGCCAGAGATTGTATCGCTCTCATGGAAGTCCTATCACCCCAGTGGAGCAGATGTCAACCCTGCGCAGCACATGCCAACCCCGTGGAGGACGCGTCAACCCCTGTAGAGGAGATGTCACCCCGTGGAGGACATCTCAATCCCATGAGGAACGTCTCACCCCCGTGGAGGACATGTCACCCCCACGCAGGACATCTCAACCCCACGAGGAACCCGTCACCCCCACGGAGGACATCTCAACCCCCACGAGGAACATCTCACCCCCGTGAGAAACATCTCAACCCCCCACAGAGAACCCATCAACCCCGTAACGGTGCAGCCGCGATGGCCCCGCAGTGACACCGCGGTGTCCCCATGGTGTCCCTGTGTCCCCCCACCTGGCGTGCTTCTCGGTGCTCTCGGCCATGGCCAGCGCCCGTCCCAGGGCTGCCTTCACCTCATTGACCAAAGCCACCTGGGCGTCGGTGCCGCTGCCTGCCGCTGCCAGACTGGCCAGGAAGAGCCGGGCCAGCGCCGGCGTGTCCTTGTCCTCGGCGTTCTGCGTGTGGGGCAGGAGGTGGTCCAGGACAAAGGCCAGCACGCTACAGTCCTGTGGGAAATGGCGGGGGGAATCAAGACACCCACGCAGAGCGACGGGGAACCCCGTCACGCAGGGTGACACCACCATCCCGCCACACAACAGAGTGACACCGCCACCGTACCCCCAACCCCACGCCACCAAGACACCCTGACAATGGGTGTACGGACGCGCACGCTGCTATGGGGTGACCCTCGGGGACAAGCGACGTCCCCTTTAACCCTGTCCCGGTTGTATCTTCACCTCTTTGATGAGCTCGGACTGTCCCACGGTGTAGCTGTAGTTGGCGATGAGAGTGGCGATGCCCACGTAGGAGCGCACCAGTTCAGCCAGTAGCCGCAGGATGGTGGAGGTGGGCATGAGGGGTTTGGAACCCTTGGCTCGCTGCCGCTCTTCCCCGCGCTCCCCGTCCTTCTCCTTCCGCCCCTCCCGGCCCTCCTCGGGGCTAGCTGCTGCCGGCAGGTGCGGGGGGGGACAGAGTTAGGGGACTTGGGGACACACGAGGGGACGTTGAAGGGCTTGGGGATGTGGTGGGGACGTTAAGGGGCTCGGGGACGCGGAGGGAATGTTGCAGGATTTGGGGACACAGAGGGGATGTTGGGGGGCTCAGGGATGAGGAGGGGACACTGAGGGGCTCGGGGACGTGGAGGGGACGTCGGGGGGCTTGGGGACACAGAAGGGACATCAGGGGGCTCAGGGACATGGAAAGGACATCGGGGGGCTTGGGGACACAGAGAGGACATGAGGGGGCTCGGGGATGTTGGGGGTGCATCGAGGGGCACAGGGAGGTGATGTGGGGATGCCGGTACCTTCTCCCTGGGGCGTTCCCGACGGTGGCGTCTCTGCAGCGGCTCCATCAGCAGCAAAGACCTGGGCCTGCAGGAGCCGAGGGGGGGGGGAACATCAGAGCCGGGGGGGGCCCGCAAAACCCCACAGCCCCCTCACAACCCCCCCCGGCACCCCATATCCCCCCCTCCCACCCCAAATCCTCCTCCCCTCCCCAATAACCCCCTTCCCTTCCCCATACCTCCTCCCATTGCCCTGTGGCATTCCTTAGGAACACTCCCCCCAGACCCCACCCCCCCCCCCCCCCTCCAAGCCCCCCCCCCGACCCCCGCAAAACCCCCGTCCCCAACTGACATTGATGGCGAAGCCGGCGGGGGGGTCGAAGTCACCGGGCTGGCGCGTCAGGCTGCGGTACTGCTGGTACATGTCATCCCCGATGTCGGAGAGCAGCTGGCTGACCTCACTGGGGGCCGCGCTTTTGGGGTCCCCCTTATCACCTTCAGGGGAGGCGGGGGGCACGTGTGAAAGGACTACCCCCAAAGAAAAGCCTTAGGGACACCCCCAACTTGCCCAGGGTCTCTGACCCACAGGCGCATCCCACTGGGGGTACCCCAATTTTTCCCCCCATGTGCACCCCACTCCCTGTGGGCACCCCAATTCTTCCCCCCAAAGAACATCCCACTCCTTGAAGACACCTCAATTCCTTCCCCACCCCTGGGGGCACCCCAATTTCCCCCCCGCCATGGGGGGCACCCACTTCTTCATCCTCCATAGCTATCCGTTTCCCAGTGTCCCCCATCTTCCTCCTCCTCCTCCTCCTCACTGCCCCCCAAAACTCCCCAGGGGGTGACTCTAATCCCCCAGGCAGGGATGTAATCCCCAATGGGGGTGTATAATTCCCGGCGGGGGGGGGGGGGCCCCAAAATCATCTGTACCCTCTTCGGGCGCGTGATAGGCGGCCAGGGCGTTCAGCATGTCGTAAATGACGTCCTTGATGGGGTCGGGGATCGCTGGCAGCGCCGCTGGCTTCACCGGCGTCGTCTTCACCAGCTGCACTGCGTTGGGACCCTTGATCCGCAGGTTCTCAAATTCATCGTCTGAGGCTGTTGGGGGGGGGGGAGAAAGGGGGTGTCAGGAAGATCCCCACGGATTTGGGGGACCCCCAGGTTGTCACCCTGTATAGGGTTTGCGGGTGCTGGAGCTGTGGGAGCCTCATTTTAGCACCAAAGGGACATGTAGGACCTATTTTTGGGGGCTAAAGAGACCCCTACGGTCCCCATTTTGGGGGTAAAGGGACCAACTGGGACCCTTATTTTGGGGGCAAAAGGACACCTGCGACCCCTGTTTTGGGGTTAAAGGAATCCTTGGGACACCCATGTTGTCACCCTATATAGGGCTTGGGGGTGCCAGAGCCATGGGGGCCTGTGGGATCCCCATTTTGAAGGTAAAAAGACTCCTGGGAACCCCCATTTTGGGGTCGCAGGAACCTGTGGGACCCCCACGTTGTCACCCTGTATAGGGCTTGTGGGTGCCAGACCTGTAGAGACCCATTTTGGGGCCAAAAGGACCTGTGGGACCCCCATATTTTGAATCTAAAGGGACCCTAGAGATCCCCATTTTGGGGTCACAGGAACCTGTGGGACCCCCGTTCTGGAGCCACAGGCATCCACATGGTAACCTCAGGGACCCCTGGGACCCCCATTTTGGACCTATGGGGAGCCATGGGACCCCATTTCAGAGCTGTAGGCATCCATGGGAACCACAGGGATGCCTGGGACTCCCATTTTGGAACCACAGGCACCCACGAGACCCCCCCATTTCTCAGCCACAGGCACCCACGGGAGCTGCAGACACCCCTGGGACTCCCACTTTGGAGCTGCAGGCACCCACAGGAGCCACATGGACCCCTGCGACCACCCATTTCTGAGCCACAGGCACCCCTGACACCCCATCTTGGAGCCACAGGCACCCATGGGACCCCATTTTTGAGAAACAAGCCCCCACGGGACCCCATTTTGAAGCCACAGGGACCCACAAAACCCCATTTTGGATCACAGGGACTGCCATTGGACTCCGTGCTCCCCACCCCACGCCTCCCCCGAGGCTCACCGGTGCCGGATCCACGGGGAGCCGGCAGGGCGATACGGATACAACCGGTGGCCACCTCAGTGAAGACGTTGGGGCTGCGGCAGGCAGCGGGACCCAACACCCGAAGGATGTAGTTGACTTCTCGGGAGCCCAGGCTCCCTGAAACCACCCCCGAGGTGGTGCTGCCCGCTCCGCTGGTGGCCGCCGACCGCACCACCTGGGAGGGGCGAGAGTCACCACGTTGGGGGACACACACATGACATTGGGGGGACCCATAGGCTGTCCCCTGACCAGGCTGATGGGGGGGGCTGGTCCTCCTCAAAAGCCCTGTACCCTCTCTGAGCTCCCTCCTGCCCAAGCCCAGAGCCCCACCCAGACCCCCATCTCCCCCATCCCCAGTGTCCCCTCGTCCCCAGGACCCCCAATTCCCATGTCCCCTAGACCCCCAATTCCCATGTCCCCTAGAGCCCCATCTGTGATCTCCTTAGCCCCCCAGACCCCTACCTCCCCGATCCCCTTACCTGCCTGATCCTTGTCCCCCAGACCCCCAACTCTTCCATCCCCATCCCCAAGCCCCCCGTCCCCTCATTCCCAAGCCCCACCCCCAGCACCTTCTCCATGGTGTGCCGTAGGGTGCACGGATCCTCGATGATGTGCCGGAAAAGGAGAGTGACGAGAGGGGTGAAGCCGGTGAAGCCGGAGCTCTGGGTGAGCCCCAGGATAGTGCGGGTGCTGCGGAGCTCGGCAAAGAGGAGGGCGTGCTTGTGGTGTCGGGTGAGACGAAGGCAGAGACGGAGAGTGGCATGGAGAGTATCGGGGTCTACCGGTACCCCCAACATACTGACGCACGCTCGGAGAACCGCTGGTACCGCTTCTTCTGCCAGACCTCGCACTGGAGCTTCCGACCATCCCGAGGGATCCTCCGGGGAGGGGGAGGTGGAGGAAGGGGAAGGGGAGGATGAGGATGGGGCTGCCGAGGCTTCCTCCTCCGACGTTGGCTCTGGGGCTGCAAGGATGTGGGTTGTGGTGAGTCCCCCAAAAGCCTAGCAATCCCCTGTGGCTCCTCTGACCCCCTCCATGGCCTCTTAGACTCCCCCAGGGCCCCCAAATCTTCCCCCCCAGCCCCAAATCCCCCCAGTATTCCCCCCAGAAGCCCCCTCTATCACCCCATTTCCCCCCCCTCCCCGAGTCCTGTATCCATCTGTGTGCTGTGGTTCTGGGGGTGCAGGGACATGGGTCACCCCCCTCAGCCCCCGAATTCGCCCTTATACGACCCCATTCCCCCAAATCCCCGTATCCCCCCACCTTTGGGGGTGCAGGGACACAGGTCACCCCCCCCAAACACCCTAACAACCCCCCCCCAAGCCCCCAAATTCCCCCCCCAACCCATAAATCCACCCCTTCAGCCTCAACCCCCACATCCCCTCCCAAGCTCTCCACCCCCCCCCCTTCCCCAAATCGTCCTGTGCCCCCCCTCCCCCCCACATACCAGGGGGCTCCTCCTTGCCCCTTCCCTCCGGATCCCGTCCTTCCTCGCTCGCTCGCTCGCCTTCGGCACCGTCCTTCCCTCCCTTGCCGGATCGGGGGGCTCGCAGCAGCGTCAACATCACTGGTCGCCTGTTTCCCGTCTCCTCGTTCACCTGGATGACACCCAAGTGACGACGAGGGGGTGCTGTCGACCCCCCATATCGCGTGTGTGCCCCCCCCACCTCATTGCGGTGACACCAGTACCTGCACCATGGTGGTGAACTGGACAGTGTAGCGGCGGCGGCCGGCGGTGAAGCGGACGCTGGTCTCGCCGGCACGCCACGCGGCGTCGATGGTGCTGTTGTTGCTGGCGCTGTAGCTGCACCAGCGACCCGAGCGGTCGTCGAACCAGCGCCAGTTGTTCCCAGTTGCCTGGAGGTACTGGGAGAGGAAGTGACAAAGATGGGGAAAAGGGGTGGTCAGCAGCGTGTACCCCCAAGTTTTGTCCCCCCAACCCCACTCAGAATCTCTGAGTGCCACCATGTGTTGTATCCACCCACAGCGTCATGAGCACAATCTGTCACCCTCCACAGGACCCTGTGTGACCCCCCCAGGACCCCATATTCTTCCCCAGGACCCCATGTGTCACCCCATAAGCCCATGTCCCCACCCCGGGACCCCACGTGTGTCCCCACAACCTCATGTCTCCCCCTTCAAGACTTCGTGTGACTCCCTAAGACCCCACGTGTCCTCCCATGACACCGTGTCCCCATCCCAGTACCCCGCGTGTCCCCTCGTGACTCCACGTTCCTCCCCAGGACCCCATGTGTCACCTCAGGGCCCCTTACGGTCCCCCAAGACCCCACCTGTGTCCCCACAACCCCATGTCGTTCCCCCCCAGGACTTCGTGTGACCCATATCCCCATCCCACAACCCCACGTGTCCTCCCCAGGACCCTCTGTCCCTCTCCAGGACACCGTATACCGCCCAGCCTGCCCCATTCCCATCCCAGACCCCCCATGTGTCCCCCAAGCCCCCTATGTCCCTCCCCCAGGACACCATAACCCCTCCCCAGAACACGTCCCCCCCCCAGAACACCCTCTCCCTCCGCAAAACCCCATATCCCCACCCCACAACCCAGTATCCCTCCCAGGATGCCCCATCCCAGACCCCCTGTGTGTCCCCCTCAAGCCCCCATGTCCCCCCCCAGGACCCCCACCTTGTTCATCTGAGCCCTACGCTTGGAAGAGACAGCTGTCTTCTCGTAGAAATCAATGAGAAGCAGGACTGGGGTGATCCACCTTTTGGGGGAAAACACAAGTACGTCAACTGGGGGGTCATGGGGGGGCACTGGGGGGGTTTTGAGGGGCTGCCCCCCTTCCTTACTTGGGGGTCTGCACCTCCTTGTGCTCCTTGGCGGCTTGCAGGCAGGGCTGCACCACCTCCAGCAGCTTGATGAGGACATCCAACACGCAGCTTGATTCTACCACCCGAGCGCAGGGCAGCTTCAGCTCCTATGTGGGGGGGTCACCCAAATGTCCCGGGGTTCAGGGACACCCCAAAAACCCCCAAACACCCCCCAAAAAACCTAAAGACCCCCCCAAACCTGCACGCTTTCACACAAAGAGTAGGATTTTAGAGAGAAAATCAGCATTAGGAAAACACCGTCAAAGTTAAAACATGAATACGAGAACGAAATACAGCAAAGGTGCCCCCTCAGATATTCTGGGGTGCCCCCATCGTCTCACCTCAAAGAGGAGGGTGAGGAGAAGGATCCGAGTGGCCAAGTTAGAAGCTTGAGGTAAAGTCGCCATTTGACTGATCCATTCTGACACCGTTTTGGTATCGCTGGTGGTGAGGGGCAATGCCGCCTTGATGAGGACGTCGGCCGCTTCCCAAACCTAAATTTTGGGGTGTCAGGGCATCACCTGCACATCAAGGTGACCTTAATAGTAGAGGGGATGCTTTTATTTTTACCTGTTTGACCACTTGTTTAAGGACAGAGTCGCGGTAAGCAGCCCCGTTGCGTTTGACGGCCGTCATGATGAGGTCGCACACACGGTAGACCGTGTCGGGGAGTTCATCCAGGAGTTGGGAACAACCGGGAAGCATGGAGTCAGTGAAGGCCAAAAGCTCGGCCGCTTCCAAGGGTTCGGCCCCTTCGAATTTCTCCAGGCATTTAGCTTCTTCTTCTTCTTGGCGTTCGCGGGCACGGCGTTCTTCTTCTTCTTTGCGGCAGGCTGCCTCCTGCGGCGGCGAGGACAGGGGAAGAAACGGGGGGACAGGGTGAGAAGTGGGGTGGTAAGGCAATAAATGGGGTGCAAGGGGCACAAAACGGGGCTCAACAGGACATAAAATGGAGTCACAAAGTGAAAAAAAAAAGATTGCAGGGCATAAAGTAGGGTTGGTAGTGCACAAAATGGGGTCGGGTAGGGTGAAAAATGGGGTGGCAGTATGACAAATGGGGCCCAAGGGGCACGAAATACAGTCAGAAATAGAAAAGGGGTTGGGGAGCACAAAACAGGGTCCAGGGGGCACAAAATAGGGTCACAGCATGAAAAAAGGGGTCAGAAGAGCACAAAGTGGGGTCCAGGGGGGTATAAAATGGAGTCACGGGGTGAAAAAATGGTTTGGAGAGCATGGAATAAGGTTGGTGGGGTGAGAAATGGGGTCCAGGGGGCACAAAATGGGGTCACAGAGTGAGAAAATAGATAGGGGGGGCATGAAATGAGGTTGGTGGGACACAAAATGAGATCATTGAGGAGGAAAAAGGGGTCGGGGGGCAAGAAATGGGGCCCAGGGAGTGAGAAAAGGGGTCACCGGGCAAAAAAAGGGGCAATGAGGCAAGAAATGGGGTCAGTGGGGGTGAGTAATAGGGTCACAGGGCAAAAAGGGGCGGGGGGGGGGGGGGGGGCAAAAACAAGGTCCAGGGAGTGAGAAAAGGTATCGGGGAGCTCACAAAGTAGGGTCTGGGAACAAGAAATAGGGTTAGAAAATAAAAAATGGGGTTGGGGGTGCAAAATAGGGTCAGGGGGCACAAAATGGGGTCACGGTGAGAAAAGGGAGCAGAGGGTATGAAATGGAGTTGGGGGGGTCACAAGAGAGACTCAAGGGGTGAAAAACAGGGTGGGAGAGTGGAAAGCGGGGTGCGAGAGGCACAAAACTGGGCTGGGGGATGTGGGGCTCCCATTCTAAACCCCGTGTCGTAGTCCCCCCATCTCTGTGTCCCCCCCCGCAGTGTCCCCCCCTACCTCGGGGGACTCTGCCCGCTGGTCCATGGGGATGTCCTGACCCAAGGACATAGCAATGGCCCGCATCATCTGGTCTTCCTCTGACATGCTCAGGTCCTGTGTGGGGGGGGACCAGAGGTGAGGTGAGGGGCTGAGGAAGGAGCAGGAGGTTTTGGGGGGGCTCCCCCCACCCCCCCGCACCCCTTTCTTACCCGTACCACGCCCCCCATGAGGGGAGGAGGGTGGGTGAGGAGGTATTCGGTTGCTTGCTCCATGGTGTTGGTGTTGAGCAGAGCCTCCATGGCATGCTCCCGGGAGAAACCCATATCCATCAGCTGTAGCAGGGAGGGACAAAGAGGGGTTAGGGGGGACAAGAAAGGGTTTTGGGGGGACAAAAAGACAGTTTTGGTGACAGAAAGAGGGTTTTGAGGAACAAGAATGGGGTTAGAAAGGACTCAAAAGAGGTTTGAGGGAACCAGAAAACCATTTAGGAACAGAAAGCAAAGAATTGAAAGGGACCAAAAAATGGGTTGGGGGGGGAAAAAAGAGGATTTAGGAAGACAAAAAAATTGTTAGGGAAGATCCAGAGAAGGTTTGAGGGGACCAGAAGGGGGTTTTGGGGGGAGAAAAGAGGATTTGATGGATCAGAAAACAATTGGGGGAGGATAAGAAAGCAGTTGGGGGCGAGAATGAGAAAAGAGTTTGAGAAGATAAAAAAAAGTAGTTTGGGAAACAAGAATGGGATTTTGGGGACCAGAAGATTGTTAGGGAAAATCCAAAGGAGGCATGAGGATCACAAGGGAATTTTGCAGGGAGAAAAAGGGATTTGACGGATCAGGAGATGGTTGGGGGGATCAGAAAGGAGTTTGGGAAGAGAAAATGGGGATTAAAAAGGGCAGAAAAAGGATTTTGGGAGCAGAAAATGGGTTTTGGAAACAAAAACAGTTATTAGGAAAGATCCAAAGAACATCTGGAAAAACCAGTAAGGCTTTTAAGAAACAAAGAAACAGCTTAGGAAGAACAAAAAGAGATTTGGAAATCACCAACAGCCCCCCCCAACCCACCATTCTCCAGTTCCCACCTGCTGCAGCTGCTGCTGGTTAACCTGCGGTTCTCTTCGGGGTCCCCCTTCCTCGCCCCCCGTTTCCTCCTCGCCCCGGGAGCCCTCCCGTTCCCGACCCAGGCGTTCCCGGATGAGGGGTTCTCCCCGTAGGATGTGACAGAGGATGGCCAACATGGATTCCGCCATCCGACCTCCATACACCTTCAGCGGCCGCCGGTTCCACAGCTGCTTGATGCACGTGAATGCTGCCTGCAGGGACAGAGGAGGAAAGAATTTGGGGTGAGCGGGGAGAAATCTGGGGGGGGGACACCCCCTCAGCATTGGCTCTACGTGCCCCGTATCCTTCCCCGGCATGTAAAGGATCCTCATGTCGACTGGGTGCGCTCTGCTTGCCACAGCCCCCCAAGCCCCCAGGGCTCCCTGTATCCCCCCTAAATGTGTCCCCAAGTTGGCTCTGTGCCCCCCAAGTCCCCTCTGTGCCCCCCAAGTCCCCTCTGTGCCCCCTCAAACCTCCTCCACAGCCCCTGAGTCCCTTCTACATCTCCCAATCCCCCTCCACAGCCCCCCATCCCCATCTGCAGCTCCCTCTGCACCCCCCAAATCCCCTCTGCACCCCACTCAGCAACCCCCAAGCCCCCTGCACATTCCCCTCTGCAGCCCCCAGCCCCCCAAGTCCCTTCTCCATCCCCCAAATCCCCTCTGCACCCCACTTTGCACCCCTCAAGCCCCCTCTGCTACCCCCCCAGCCCCACAAGTCCCTTTTCCATGCCTCAAGTCCCCTCCACAGCCCCCCAAAGTCCCTTCTGCGCTCCATTCTGCACCCCCCAAGCTCCCTCCGCAGCTCCTCCGTCCCTATCCCCACCTTCTGGGTGACAACGAGAAACCGCAAGGCGCTGAAATGGGGTTGACCGTGAGCAGGAGCTTTCGCCGGCAAAGCATGGGGCGATTCCAGTACCGTACTGGGGTTCACCATTTTCTCCACCAACATCAACCAAGCGTCCAAAAACTCCCCGGTACCGTCAGGTAAATCAGGGTGCTCCAATCCTTCCGCTACCGGCACTTTACCCCCCATTGATAGCGCCCAGTTGAAGGTTCTGGGTGGTAAAAGCGTAAAATAAGGAAAAACAGAAGGGGGTCCTCAAATTTTTAGGGTGGGGTTTGGAGGTGGGCTTACTCGAAGAGGGCGTTGTGGCCGCCGGAGCAGAGGAATTTCTGCAGCATGAGGTGGTAGGGAAACTTGCGTTCATCGAAGAGCATGGGCGAGGTAAAGCCCACCGAGCAAATGAAGAAGGTTAGCCTAGGGAGGAAGAGGAGGGGATAGGGAGGGGTCAGGCTCTGCCTGCGGGCAGCCTGGCCACGCCCACAAGGCACCACGCCCACAAGGCACCACGCCCAGGCCCCCATCCCCAGGCTGTGTGCTGCTCTTGCTTCTCAAATCTGGGATGCGTGGCATACAAGCCCCGCCCACAGGCTACTAAGCCACACCCCCACCCCAGCCCTACCCTTTGGCTCAACCTCAATCAAGCCCCACCCCTTTGTCTTAGCTCCACCCCCTCCCCTTGACTCCACCCCAATTAAGCCCCACCTTTCTGCATAACTCCAGCCTAAACTCCACCCTTACCTGCAGCCCCACCCCTTCCCCTTAGCTCCACCCCATTCCAACCCCACCCCTTCCCCTTGGCCCCACCCACCCCCACTTATCCTCAGCCCCACCCTTCTCCTTTGGCTCCACCCCCAGCCCCCCCCCCTTTCCCCTTGGCTCCACCCTCCCAGGCCCAATCCTTATCCTCATCCCCACCCCCTCCCTTGGCTCCACCCCCAGCCCTTCTCCCTTGGCTCCACCCCTTTCCCCTTTGGCTCCACCCCTCAGCCTGACCCCTTGGCTTCATCCCCCAGCCCCACCCCTTCCCCTTGACTCCACCCCCCAGCCCCCACTCTTCCCATTGGCTCCACCCCAGCTCCACCCCTTCCCCCCTTGGCTCCTCCCCCCCGGCTCCACCCCCCCGGCTCCACCCCCAGCCCCACCCCTTCCACTCGGCTCCACCCCCAGCCCCACCCCTTCCCCTCAGCTCCACCCCAGCCCCACCCCTTCCCCTCAGCTCCACCCTCCCAGCCCCACCCCTTCCCCTCAGCTCCACCCCCCAGCCCCACCCCTTCCCCTCGGCTCCACCCCTCCCCCCTCAGCTCCACCCCTGGTCCCACCCCTTCCCCTCAGCTCCACCCCCCCAGCCCCACCCCTTCCCCATTGGCTCCACCCCCAGCCCCACCCCTTCCCCTCAGCTCCACCCTCCCAGCCCCACCCCTTCCCCTCAGCTCCACCCTCCCAGCCCCACCCCTTCCCCTCGGCTCCACCCCTCCCCCCTCAGCTCCACCCCTGGTCCCACCCCTTCCCCTCAGCTCCACCCCCCAGCCCCACCCCTTCCCCTCAGCTCCACCCCTCCCCCCTCAGCTCCACCCCCGGTCCCACCCCTTCCCCTCAGCTCCACCCCCCCCAGCCCCACCCCTTCCCCCGGCTCCACCCCTTCCCCCTCGGCTCCACCCCCCAGCCCCACCCCTTCCCCTCAGCTCCACCCCCCCAGCCCCACCCCTTCCCCTCAGCTCCACCCCCCAGCCCCACCCCTTCCCCTCGGCTCCACCCCCCAGCCCCACCCCTTCCCCTCGGCTCCACCCCCAGCCCACCCCTCCCCCCTCGGCTCCACCCCCAGCCCCACCCCTTCCCCTCCACTCCATCCCCCCAGCCCCACCCCTTCCCCCGGCTCCACCCCTCCCCCCTCAGCTCCACCCCTTCCCCTTGGCTCCACCCCTTCCCCTCCACTCCACCCTCCCAGCCCCACCCCTTCCCCTCAGCTCCACCCTCCCAGCCCCACCCCTTTCCCCGGCTCCACCCCTTCCCCCTCGGCTCCACCCCTCCCCCCATTGGCTCCACCCCCAGCCCCACCCCTTCCCCTCGGCTCCTCGCCCTTGGCACTCACCGGAAGCGGGGGGTGGGGGTGTAGGGGGGGGGGCTGCCAGCTCAAGCCCTTGGTCAGCAGTTTGGTGAGGGCGGAGGCGGTGGCGCGGGCGGCCGGGGTGGGGGCGGGCGCGGCGGCGGCGGCGTGGTGGCTCCGGCGTTGCCGAACGGGCGAGCCCACGCACAGCTTCACCAGGAGCCCGAAGAGCTCCGCCAGCGCCCGGCCCAGCCGCGACGAGGCTGCGGGGGGGGGAGAGGAACGCGTCACGGTGTTAGCCACCCCCCCAAAAATGGATGGGGACCCCAAATTCCAGCATCCAGCCCTCTAGGGGACCCCCACGTCCAGCACCCGAGACCCCGGGGACCCCAAAATCCAGCACCCGAGCCCCCTAGGGACCCCCACGTCCAGCACCCGAGACCCCGGGGACCCCAAAATCCAGCACCCGAGCCCCCTAGGGACCCCCACATCCAGCACCCGAGACCCCCGGGGACCCCCAAAATCCAGCACCCGAGCCCCCTAGGGACCCCCACATCCAGCACCCAAGACCCTTGGGCCACCCCCCCAAGAAACACCCCAACATCTGGGCTCTCCCGCTCACCTTTTCAGGGACCCCCTATCCATACTCCATTTTTGGGGACCCCTGTGTCCAAGCTACCCCCCCCCCCCCCAAAACCACCCACATTGCCCATCCTCTCCCCGCTCCCCTCAGCAATTCAAGAGGGCCCCCCCCACTGTTTTTCTTGGGGGGGACCCCTCGCTGTTTTTTTGGGGGCCTCCCCCACCTGCTGTTTTTTTGGGGACCCCCCCGCCCTCACCGGGAAAGCAGGGGTTTGATCTGTTTGATGCGGGCGGCCATGGCAGGGGTGATCTTGGCCTTGGCCTTGGGGTCGGCGGCGCTGGGTTCGTCCGTCTCCATGGGGGCCAGGGCTTCGCTCTCCAACCCCATCCCCTCCAGTAACCCCTGGGCTGGGGGTGGGGGGGGGGGTTCGCTGCCCACCGCCCCCACCCCGGGGCCTGGACCCTCCGCTTCACCTTCTGGAAGGAGGCGGAGAGAAAGAGGTGAGCGCCCCTAAAGTGCTGCCGGGAGTCCCCTAGAGACCCCCCCCCCTTCCCGTAGAGACCCCCCTCAACGACCCCTCCCAAGCTCCACCATTCCTCCTAAAGACCCCCCTTCCAGAGACCCCCCCTTCCCCCTGAAGACCCCCAAAGGCCCCCCCTTCCCTCTAAAACCACCCAAAGACACCCCCAAATGCCTCCCCCTTCCCCTAAAGACCCCTCTCAAAGACCCCTCCCAAGCTCCCATTCCCCCTAAAGACCCCCCGAAGGCCCCCTTTCTCTCTAAAGACATCCCCAAATGTCTCCCCCTTCCCCTAAGAACCCCCCATTCCCCTAAAGACCCCCCAAACCCTCCCCTCCCCTAAAGCCCCCCCGTTCTCCTAAAGACCCCCCGTTCCCCTAAAGACCCCTCCATTCCCCTAAAGACCCGCTACAGACCCCTCCCAAGCTCCCCCCATTCCCCCTAAAGGCCCCCCTTCCTTCTAAAGACCCCCGCTTTCCCTCTAAAGACACCCCCAAATACCTCCCCCCTTCCCCAGAAGACTTCCCAGAGACCCCCCCTTATCCTAAAGAGCTTCTTTTTACACCAGATACCCCCAAACACCTCCCCTCTTCTAGAGCCCCCCCCAAAACCCCCCCTTCCCCTCAAGACACCCCCTAAAAAAATCCCTTTCCCCTACAGACCCCCCCTTACCCCAAAAGACCCCCCCCAAAACCTTCCCTTTCCCAAGAACCCCCCAAAGACCCCCCCTTCCCCTAAAGACCCCCCCAATCCCTCTTTTCTATTAAATATTCCCCTCTTCCATTAACGACATCCCCTTTTTCCATTAAAGACCCTGCCAAATACACCCCCCACCCCTATAAAACCCCCCCACATCCCTACAGACCCCCCCCCCCAAAACCTACCTGCCCTCTTGCCGCCCTGGGGGGGGCTGGGCGCTGCCTTCTCCTCCTTGGGCACCAGCTTCTGCATGTCGGCCTGCCCGAACTCACACCCCGGGGGGAGGCTGCAGGGGGGGTATATGAAAACGCGGGGGGGTCATTGGGGTGCTCTATAGTTTGGCAGGGGGAGGGCTCCTCAGCACCCCCCTACGCCCTAAGAGCCCCCCCGATATCCCATGTGGGAGGGGATGCCCCCCAGATCCTCCCCCAAGATGCTCCTCACCCCCCCCAAATACTCCCAAGATCCTCTTGAAACCCACCAAATCTTATTGAAGCTCTCCCAAGATGCTCTTTAACCCCCCCCAAATCCTTCTCACCCCCCCAGGATCCTCTCCAGACCCCCAGATCCTCCCCAAATCCTCCTCAGTCCCCCAAAGTCCTCCTCAACCCCCCCAGATCCTCCCCAGCCCCCCCCCCCGAAACTCATCAGCCCCCCAAAATCCTCCTCACCTACCCAGGATGCTCCCCAGTACCCCCCCAGATCCTCCCCATTCCCCCTAGGTGCTCCCCATTACTCCCCAAACTCCTCCTTGACTCCCCCAAAGTCCTCCTCAACCCCCTAGATCCTCCCCAGTCGTCCCCCCCCGTCCCCCCCCCGCCAATACCTATTAGGGGTACAAAGCGACAGCAGCACGGTGCTCTCCCACACCAAGGAGCAGTAGAGCTGACTCAGTTTCCCCAAAACGCTCAATCCCAACTGGGATCCCCACTGGTTCACCGAAATTGCCCGGATTTCACTCTGGGGAATGAGAAAAAGATGATGACCCCCCCCCCAAAATATGGGGCTGGGGGGGTGTCCCCCTTCCAAGTGTTGCGTCCCGTCCTCTTTACCTGCCCCACGCGACACGTGTGGACGAACATCATGATGTAAGCGTGAGCGGCGGTGAGGGCGTGAAGGAGGGGGGTGGCTTGCGCCGAGAGGGTGGCATCGGGGACGCTGCCAGCCCCCGCCAGCTCCCGCAAGAGCACCGACCCCCCCGGCGCCTCGATGGGACGGTGGAGGGGTTCCAGCGCCGAAAGCACCGCTTCCAGCTGCAGCAAACCCTCCTGCAGCACCTTCGGCTCGTGAGACAGCGTCTGGGGGCGGGGAGAGGAGGTAGAAAATTAGGGGGTTAATCAAGATCTGGGAAGGGGGGGAATCAAAATCTGGGAAGGGGGGGAATCAAAATCTGGGAAGGGGGGGAATCAAAATCTGGGAAGGGGGGGAATCAAAATCTGGGAAGGGGGGGAATCAAAATCACAGCAGAATAAATCACAATGTGGGAGCAGCAAATCAAAATCAGGAACACGAAACTATAATTTGGAAAAAGAATCAAAATCTAAAACAAAAAATTAAAACTGGAAGAAAGAATCAAAATTGGGGGTAATATTAAAATTTGAGAAAAAGTAAAATTCAAAGAGAGAATTAAAACCTGAACCAAAAATTAAAATTGACAGGACAACTTACAACTTAAATAACAAATCAAAATTGCCATCGAATGAATTAAAATTTCAGGAAAAAACTAAAATTCATAGGTGCGAATTCAAATTTATTGAGGCAAATCCGAATTTTGCGGGGAAGTAAAACGGCAGCTGGTGTCCCCAGGACGGCACCCAGCATCACCCCTGCACTGGCATGGGCACCCTGCCATCCCCCACCTGCTCCCTGTCAGCTTTTCGGGGTTCCCCCCAGACCCCCCCCCCCGCCGAGGCCCTTCTGGGGTCTCCCCTAGACCCCCGTCAGCTTTTTGGGGTGCCCCCCCCAAGCCCCTGATGCCTTTTTGGGGTCCCCCCTAGACTCCTATCAGCTGTCTCGGGTCCTCTGCCCAGAACCCTGTCACCTTTTAGGGGTCCCCCCAGCCCCCCCAAAACACCCACTGACCTTTTTGGGGTGTCCCCTCAGTGCCTTGTCACCTTTTTGGGGTCCCCTCAGACCCCCACTGCCCCTCACTGAGGTGGGGGACAGCATCAGCGCCCTGCCAGCCCTCACCTACTCCCCAACTCCATTTCAGGGGCTGCCGTTGTCCCTCCCAAACCTTTCTGGGGTCCCCCCCCCAGCACCCCAAAACTTTCCCCCCCATACCAGGATAGATTTGCAGACTCCGGCTACGGCCTGACAAGCGGCGGAGGTGGGGAAGTCAACAGGAAGATTGGGGAGCCCCAAAATCGTGACAAGGGGACGCAACCCCCGTTGAGCCACGAATTCCTGGCAGTGATCGTCCGTTGTGTTGTTGCTGAGGATTGACTCCACGAATTTCATCTTTGGGGGGGGGGGAAATTTGGGGGTTCAGGGGGGAAATTGGGGTTTGGGGGGGGTCCCCAAAATCCCAACAACCCCCTAAGTGGGGAGTGAACCCTCTTTTTTCCTCACCACATTGAGAATATAATCCATCAGGGGGATGGGGATGCGCTCCTCCGTGCCCACCACCCTAAAAATCAAAGACGAGGTGACGTTGAAAAGTGTCCACCCCACCCCCGCCAATCTCTTATTCCCCCCCCCCAAAAATACTCACTGCTGACTGGGTTCGGTCTCGCTCTGTTGGGTAGCGCTGAAACTCTGCATGGCCTGAACTTCTTCCTCCTCCTCATCCTCGCTCGAAGCTTCTTCAGCGGCGTGGGGGGAGCGAGGAGGGGGGGCCGCCGCTGTCCCGTCTGCTTTTTGCATCGAGGGTTTCTGGCAAATGTATTTGGGATCCCGGCCCAAGCTGCAAATCTCCTCTAAAAGCTGAAAAAAAAGGGACAGGGGGGGACCAAAATTTTAGGGGGGGGGGCCCTTGGGGTGGTCCTGGTACCCCAAAAACGTCCCTCGTGCATCACCTTGATGATGGCAGTGGTGGCGTCGGTCTTTAGGGTGGGTTGGTGCCGCATCAGCTCGTCCACGGCGCTGCCCAGGTTGGAGGCTGTGTCTCCTGTGGGGGCACAGAGATTTTTTTGGGGGGGGGGGGGGCCTCCTTGCTAGAAAACAGCAGCGGGGGGGAGGGAGGAGTTTCCCCAAAATAAACAGAAGCACCCCAGAAACGATAAACAACCCCCCCAAAAAAGTGTATTAACAGGCCGCCAGTGCGGCCCCGAAACAGCGGTGAGGTGCCTCTCCCGACACCCTTTCTCGTACAAATGGGTCTCCCCCTCACAAAAATAAGAGACCCCCCCCGCAAAATAAAGGATGACCCCCCCCACTGCAGCTCACCGAGGGGGTCGGAACTGCGTCGTCGTCGCATGGCAGGCAGGTAATCGGGGGAGAGCAGCACCTTGAAGAGGCGCTCGAAGGGTTGGCACTGAACGAAGGATTGCAGACCCCGGGCATTGAGACAAAGAGCGCTGAAAACGTTGGGTAACGAACCTAAAACCTCTCGAGTAGCCGGTACCTTTAAAATAAAATGAAAAAAAGGGGGGTAGGAAACGTGGGGCAGCCCCACGGCGTGTGGGGAGAGGGCGCGGGGGATGCGTAAACTCACGTCTTTGATAAGGAGAGCGTGGAGCATGACGTCGGTGAGGCCGTTGTCCTGCAGGGAGGAGAGCAGCGAAGGCTCCTGGAACACGAAGACCGTCACCACCTCGGTCGCTGCGGCGGGAGGAGAGAGACGGGGGGCACTGAGGAGGGGGGGGGCGGGTGCATTGTTTTTTTTGGGGGGGGGGGAAGGATCCCCAAATCTTTTCCCACCCCCCCAAATTCCCCTTCTGTCGGGTTTTGGGGGCGAAGCTCACCCAGGAGGAAGAGCGAAGGGCCGTAATATTCGGCGTTGCTGATGATGTGCTTCAGGGAGGTGGGCAGCGAGCCGTCCATCACTTTTTTTGGGGGGGAGGGGGGCACAAAAAAAGGGGGGTGAGGGGGTGATGCCCCCCCTCTCCAATGTCCCCTGGGGGTTAGGGACGTCGGGGGACACTCACCATGGCGGATGCCGTCGGAGAAAGCGGGATCTTGGATGGCTTTTTTGAGGAAATTCAGCATGGATTTGAGCAAGGCGGCGCGTTGGGGGATGCATTGGACTCCTAAAGCCGGGGTGGGGGGGGACACACACACACACATAGGCGTGAGCCCCCCCGCAGTGGTGTCTCCAACATCCTCCCCTGGGGTGTCCCCAACGCCAGGGTGTCACCTACCACCGCGCGGGGAAGAGGCAGTGGCGGTGCTGGTGCTGGGCACGGCGGCGGCAGCGTTTGCCGGCGGCGCTGGATCCTGTCGGGTTTCGCTCGAAGGACCAGGGCTGCTCTCCATGGCCACGTCCGTCACTGTGTGGGTGACCGTGACATCAGAGGAGTGACAAATGACATCGGGGGGGGGTGACACTCCTTTTCCCGCCCTTCTCCTCACCCTCCATGTCTGTCTCCATCTCCTCGCCCTCGGGGAGGGCGGCAGCGGGGGGACGCTGCACCTTGGGCTTGATGACGAAGGGACACTCGCGACGGCACAGATCCACCTCGTGCTGGGGGGGGGGGAAGGAGATCCTCAGCACCCCGAAAAGGTACTCAGCACCCCAAAATTAGGGGTGTCGCGGGGATGGACATGCTACCTCGAGGCGGTAGATGAAGATGGAGAGGCCGCTGTGTGACTGGAAGGCGGCCATGTCAAGGTTGGTGATGAGATCCACCACCCGCACGGCTCGGGTGACAAAGGTGATTTGATCCTGCTCATCCCCCAGGAACTTGATGACCTTTTTTGGGGGAGAGGGGATAAAAAAAAGGGGGTGAAGGGATCTCCAAAATATTTAGGAACGCCCCCCGCCCCTCCCATGGCTTCACGCTCACCTTTAACAATGCCTCCATCATGCCGCAGGACACCAAAGCTTCGCCGCCGGCATCGTAGCTGGCCAAGTGGTAGAGGAAGGAGAAGAGAGCGGTGGCGAACTGGTGGGGATAGGGCTCCATGGAGGGGTCTGGGGGGGGTGGGCAGGAGGGTGTTAGGGTGGGTTAACCCCCCGCAAAGTAATTCAGGGACCCCCCCCCCCCTTGGGATTTCTGTGAACCCACCGATCATGGCTTGGATACAATTCCGGACTAAAACGGGAAGAAAACCGTGATAAGAAGCAGTGCCAGTACAATCGATGATGCTGCTGAGTTTTGGGGTTCGCTCCAGATGCACGATGGAGGTGAGGGTCCGCAAAGAAGCTGCCTTGATGTCCTGGGCGGAGGGGAGCACGGGGTGATGTGGGTTGTGTTTTTGGGGGGCTGGGGGGCTTATTTTGGGGAGGGGGGAGCTCCTCACCATTAATTGCTTGTCGGTGATCTGGAGAACGTCCACCAATTCTTCAATGAGGCCGTTGTACAAAATACTGTTGGCCGACTCCTGCAAGGCGTTGGAATACACTGCAAAAAAAAAAAAAAAAGGGGGGGTGTCACCCAAAAAAGCCCCCCAGACCCCCCCAAAACCAACCCCCCCCCCCCCATTAAAACAACTTTTCCCTAATTAAAAACCGTTAATTAAGACTAATTAATTCTCCTACCCAAAATGGAGATGGCGTGGAGCCGGGCTTGCACCGCTTGTAGTCGTTTCTTGTGGTTGGAGAAGCCGTGAGCCAGGCGGATGTGAGTGAAAAGGAGCATCTAGAAGGGAACAGAACAATTTGGGGGGGTCACCATGGTGTGCCCCCCCAAATTCCTCAGGTGCCTCCCCGTTTTTGCCCCACTCACCTGCTTGTCTTTGGGGATGCTGTACATCTTGGTGAGGGACTCCATGATCTCCGAGGGGCTCTCCGAAATCTGGGGGGGGGGAATGGGGATGGGACGCAGAGAGAAAATGGGGGCACACAGAGAAAAACAGGGGTGCAGAAGGTGGGGGCCCCCCCAATTGATGCTGTGTCCCCCCCCCCGCAATGCTTACCTTGTCCAGCTGCTCGATGTGAATGTAGTGTAGGGTGGTGCTGGTGGCCTGTGGGGGGGGTTGGGGGGGGGTTAGGGGGGGCCCTGGTGTTTTGGGGGGCTCCCCCATGTCCCCAAGTGTCTCCTGTGTCCCCAAATGTCCTCTGTCACTCACCCGCTTGTCCACCTTCACCTCGACGCCCGGCTCGGCGTAGAACTCGAAGTGGAGAGTGGTGGCGCTGGGGGGGTACTTCTGCGGTGGGGGGGGGACACACAGGGGTGAGTGGGGAGGGGACAGCAGTGTCCCCTCCCCTGGGTTGGGAACATGGGGGACATGGGAGGGGTGACAAGATCAGGGTTGGGGACACAATGGGGGCGACACGACTAGGTTTGGGGACGCCAGGACATAAATAAGAGTGGTGACAGAATCAGGCCCGGGGACACCAGGACACAAGAGGGGTGACAGAATCAGGCCCGGGGACACCAGGACACAAGAGGGGTGACAGGATGAGGTCTGGAGACACGATAAGGATGACATGACTAGGTTTGGCGACACCAGGACGTAACAGGGGTGACAAGATTGGGCCCGGGGACACAAGAAGGGTGACAGGATGGGATTTGAGAATACAAGAGGGGTGACAGGATCAAGTTTGGGGACACCGGGACACAAGAAGGGTGACAGGATCGGGTTTGGGGACACAAGAGGGGTGACAGGATAAGGGCCAGGGACACCAGAACACAAATGGAGTGACAGCATCAGGCGTGGGGACACAAGAGGGGTGACAGAAAGGGACTGGGGAACCCCAGGACGTGATAAGGGTGACAAAACATCGTTGGGGGACCCTGGACATGATGGGTGACACCAGGACGCGATGAGGGGACACGAGATGGCATCGGGGGACCCTGGGACTTGATGGGACACACACACACACAAGACAGTGTTGGTGGCCCCAGGACATGAAAGAGGGGACACGACAGAGTGGGGGGACCTGAAAACACCTTGAGGGGACACGGGACAGTGTTGGGGGACCCCAGAACCCAATGAGGGGAGATGGGACAGCATTGGGGGACACTGAGGGGAAATGGGAGAGTGTTGGGGGACTCTAGGACATGGGACGGTGTTGGGGACCCCAAGATGTGACAAAAGAGGAGCACAAGACAGTGTCAGGGAACCCCAGGACACCCCAAGGGAACACAGGACAGCTCTGGGGGACCCCAGAATGGTGTGGAGGACCTTGAGGGGGCACAGGACAGCATTGGGGGACCCTGCGACATGACAGGTGGGGGACAGGACAGTTTTGGGGACCCCACAACATGACAGAAAACGATGATAGGACACTGTTGGGGGACCCCAGGCCACCCCGAAGGGACACTAGACAGCATCGGGGGACGTCAGGATGTGATAAAGAGACATAAAACAGCATTGGTGGACGCCAGAACATGACAAGGGGACACAAGACAATGTTGGGGACCCTGGAATGTGACAGGAGGGAACAGGTCGGTTTTGAGGGACGCCAAGATTGAGGCTCACCAGCATGTGGAGGTCCCGACAGCACTCAGCCAACCCAAATCCATTCTCTTTTCCGCCCCAACTCTGCGCGAGTGACAAAAGAAAACATAAAAGTCAACCAAAACATCGAAGGGACGTTAAGAAACACCCCAAAAACAGTTGGTGGGACCCCCACCCTCTCACCTCAGCCAGGTGCTGAAGGCGGGAGAGGAGGGGGCTTCGTTTGTCGGACCCCAACCGGGTGATATAATTGGAACGTTTGCTGAAGACGTAGAGGAGATTGAGCACCGCCAACACCACTTGCATGTCCGAGGAAGCCAGGAGCGTCGTCAGGTGCTGCGTGACACCAAACAACCCCCATCAGGTGACAAATACCATCTCTTAGAACCCCCCCAAATATATTTTTAGGGTTGCCCCCCCTCCCTGGTACCTCGATGGAGCTGTAAAGGTGACGGGAGAAGCTGTACTCGATGAGGAGAGCGGTGAAATTGAGGAGAGCCAGGAGAAGAGCTTTCAGCTGCTCTCGTTCTGGGCGGTCGCAGGCCAACATCCAGGACATGTTTTCCACCGGTCGACCCGCTTCCGCCAAGATTCCATCGAAACGATCCAGGAGATCCACCCAGTGGTACAGCTCGCACTGGGGGGGAGGCGGGAATATTGGGGGGCCGTTGAGTGACAAGCGGTGGCCCCCCGATATCTTGGAAGGGCAATGGAGAGACCCCCCACCCCATTTTAAATCCCTACATGCAGTGGGTTGGGCCCCCATCCCAATTCAAGGCAAGCAAATGGCCGCCTGTTTCCCCTCCCCAATATTTTGGGGGGGGGATAGAGAGGAATTGGGGTACCCCCCCTTGGTGTCTTGGGGGGCTGGGGAGCACCTCCCTGCTGTTTTAGGGGGGCTGAGGGGCAACTGGAGTGTTCCCCTGGAGTTTTGGGGCTCTGCAAGAGGAGGGGTTTGGAGGCACAACGGTCCCAGGACAGGGACGAAATCAGGGTGCTCCTTTTGGGGGGGCTAGGGGGGAATTGGGCTACCCCCCCTTGGTGTTTTGGGGGGCTGGGAAGTGCCTCTCTGCTGTTTTAGGGGGGCTGAGTGCCTCCCCACCATTTTGGGGCTCCACAGCCAAATGGGTTCAGAGTTCCCCCAGCCCAAGGCAGGGAGGGGGGGGAGGAATTGGGGTGCCTCTTTTAGGGGGGCTGCAGGGAAAGTGGGGTGCCCACTTGGTGTTTTGGGGGGGCTGCAAAATGTCCTTTCACCATTTTAGGGGGACTGTGAGGAAACCGGGGTGCCCCCCTTGCAGTTTTGGGATCCACCAAAAGGGATTTGGGGTCACAAAAGCTCAGGGGCAGTGGGGGAAATTGGGGTGCTCATTTCAGGGGGGAGGCTGTAGAGAAACTGGGGTACCCCTTTGGTGTTTTGAGGTGCTGGGGAGTGCCCCCCTGTTTTTTTAGGGGAGCTGTGGGGAAATTGGGGTGCCTGCGCCATCTTAGGAGACCTCTAGGAAAATTGGGGTGCCCCTCCACCATTTTGGGAAATGCTAAAGGAAAACTGGGGTGCTCCCTGCCATTTTGGGGGGGGGCTATAGGGTGTCCCCATCATTTGGGGGGGCTGCAGGGAATTTGGGGTGCCCCCCCACTATTTTAGGACTCTAGAGTGGTCCCAAGCTACACCAACCCAGGGGGGCAACGAGTTTTCCTTGGGTTTTGGGGGGCTCTGTAAAAAATAGGGTGCCCCCCCATTTTAAGAGTGCTGTGGGGTGCCCCCACCATTTTGTGGGTGCTGTGAGGAAACTGGGGTGCTCCCCACCATTTTGGAAAGGGGACTCCAGAGACATTCACCCACATCACCCCCACGGTTTGGGGACAAGCTCAGCATCACCCCAACAGCTTGGGGACAATCCCGTGACCCCCTTTGAATTTTGGGGGTCCCCCCGACATTTTGGGGTCTCTCCTAATATTGGGGAGCCCCCCCACCCCCCCTTTTCGCACCTTCCCAATGTTCCATGTCTTGATCTGCTGCAGCTCGGCCAAGAGCTGCTCATCGCCGCACGCCTTCAGCTTCTCAATGAGGGCCCGGCAGTCGGCGGGCTGGGGACAGGGACACGCTGCGTCACTTAATGTCCCCCCCCTCGCTTCTCCCCCCTCCCCAAGTGTCCTCACCCCCCCCCGCCCCTCACCGCCTCCGTGGGGGTTTTCTTCAGTTTTGTCCGATCCACTTTCATCTTGGGGGGGGCCTTGTCCTCACAATCCACCTGCGGGGTGACATCAAAACATGTGGGGGGTGACACTGCCACCGCTCCTCTGTTGTCCCCCCCGCCCCGGGTGACAGCCCCCCCCCTCCCCAACAGGTGACAGGGACAGTGTTTCCCAACCTCCCCCTCCCCTCCTCTCGGCGTGGTTTGTGGTTTCGGCGGGACTCGGCGTCCCGGCAAGCGCCGCGGCGCCGGCCGATGACGTTGCGGCCACTGGCTGAACAATGAATGTGCAAAACCCCACGGCAGCATGGGGGTGTCGGTTCCGCCCCCCCCCCCCCCCCCAAATAAACACCCCATAATTAGCACCGCGAGGTTAATGAGGGGAAGCTAATTAGCAACCTAATTAAAGACGCTGTGACAGGGTTCGCCGGCGGCCCCCCCCTCCGGTTGTGGCCCCCCCCCTCCCCGTGCTGCCGGCACGGCCGGTTTGGTGACGGTGACGCATCAAATTGGAGCGGGGGGGTGACCGACGCCAGGGCGTTGGGGCTGCCCCCACCCCGGGGGGGGTTTTGAGATGACCCCCCCTTAGAGAGGGAATGTTTTGGGGCGCTCCCCCCCAAAAGCTCCAGAAAAGCAGTGCCAGCAAAGTAACACGAGAGACCCGGATGTGTGACCCCCCCGTCCACAGCATCCCACTCCCTCATACCCCCCAGCATGGTTTCAAAGCCCCCCCCCCAAATTTTGGGGGGCCCCCCCAAAAAAATGGGGGGGCCACAGTACAGAAAAAGGAGGGGAGGGCCCTTACCGGGAATCACAGCCAGTCCATCCTCGGCCCGGCGCCGTCCCGGTTGCTCGCCGCGGGGTGAGGGGGCGGAAGCCGGGTGCTTCTGGAGAGGGGGGCAAAATTTGAGGGGGGGGGTGAGGTCTTCGTTGGGGGGGGTGTTAAATGATGGGGAGACTCGCGGTGGGTGGCCTCTAAGTGATGGAGAGAAGACTCTAAGTGATGGGCAGGGAGCACTAAGGGATGACGGGGGGCCCCTAAATGGCAGGGGGGGGCCTAAATTAAGAGGACCTGAGGGAGGGGCCTTACGGCCCAGGAAAGGGGCCCCCAAATCAAGGGGGGGGCCCCTAAGTTTTGGTGACCGGTGGAAGAGGGACCCCTAAACCACTATAGGGAACTGAAACAGAGTTAAACTATAACTGAGACTGCCCTAAAAATCTGCAAGTTGCAAAAGAATCCCCTAAATCCTGTGGACCTGAAAAGGGGGGGGGGGGGGGGGGGGCCTAAATCCTGGAGGGGGCACCTAAATCCTGGGAAGCTAGAGAAAGTGGATCCCTAAATCACTAAGGGGGGGCCCAAAATTAAGGGAAGCCCCGGGGGGGGGCCCCTAAGTGGGGGGAACCTTTAAAGAGTACCCTAAATGCCAGGAAATCGCTGAGGGGGCCCTAAGTGATGGGAAGGTCTGAAGGGGGGGAGCAAACCTACAGGGGGGGGGGAACCAAAACCTATGAGAGGGAGGCCTAAACCTATGGGGGAGAGACCTAAAATATCAATGGGCACCCTAAATCATGGGGAGGGAGGACTAAAACACCGAGGGAAACCCTAAAATGCTGGGGGGGGGGGCCTAAAAGACGGGGAGAGGCCTAAAGTATGGGGGGGAACGCTAAAAATACCGATGGGGACCCTCAATCATGAAGGGGGACGGCTTAAAATATTGGAGGGGGGCCTAAATTAAGGGAAGCCGCGGAGGGGGGAGAACGTTGAGAGAGAGAAAAGGGCCCCTAAATCACGGGAGGCCGCTGGGGGGGGGGGGGGGGGGGCGGGAGGGGGAGGGGCGGGCCCCGCATGACGGAGCCGGCCCTCCCCCCCCCCCCCCCTTGAGGGCAACGGAGCCCGTGGTTGGGCAGAGCCCCCCCCCCCCCCCCCGTTCCGTTCCGTTCCCGCGGGCCCTGCCGGTACCTGCTAAGGGGGGGTGGTGGAGAAACGGGGAGGAAAAAGGTTGGAGGGGAGGGGTCGGGGGGGGTGGGGGGGGTCAGCACCGGGCCCGGCCGCCTCCTGCCGCCGCCGCCGCACATCTTACACAGAGCCCCCGAGCCGCGGCCCCGCCGAGATCCCGCGAGAGCGGCGAGTCCCGCGAGAACAGCGGCGGGAGGGAGAAGGGGAGAGGGGGGCGGGGCTATGCTGACTAAAAAAAAAAAAGGGCGGGGTCGCTGGAGGCGCTTTCCAATGGGAAGGCGAGGGGGAAGTCTCGCGAGAGGGCTGTGAGGGGAGAGAGCGAGAGGGTAAAAATCTCGCGAGGAGTTCTGTGAGGAGGGTGGGGGAGGGGAAGGATTCTCTCACGGAGCCCCGCGTCGTACCGGGGGGTGAAACGGCTGGGCCTCGTCCCCGGTCACCCCCGCCTCAAAGGGCCCCCCCCCAGTGGTTCCCCCCCGCGCGGTAACGGCATCCCCCCCAATTTCCCCCCCCCCCCCACCTACACCTCACTCCGCTTCCCATCCCCTCAAGCACCGGCACTTCCACCGGCGGGCTTGAAGGGCGAGATCTCGCGAGGCGGCGGCGGCAGCGTCTCCCCCCAAAGCCTCGCGGACAGTGAGGCGGGGATAGGACCAGGCCCGCCCCACCGGGAGATACCGGAGAAAGAGGGGGATGGGGGTGAATGGTAACCGGGGGGGTGACTGGGGGGGGTGGGAAGCGCGGGCCGCTACCGCACTCAGCGGTCGTAACGGCGGCGGCGACGCGCGCGCCTCTCGCGAGAGCGCCGGCTGAGGGGAGGGCGAGATCTCGCGAGAGCGCGGTCGGGGGGGTTGGGGGGGGGGGGGGAGGGCGAAGGGCGAGATCGGGGTCGTCTAGAACTCATCAGCGGCGGCGCGCCCCGCCCTTGTCCAGATCTCGCGAGGCTTCTGCGGGAGCTCCCTTGAGCCGCGCGCAGTGGGGGGGGGGGGGAGGGGGGTCTGGTCAACAGTGACTCCCCCAGAACACCCGGGTCCTCTTTTATTATTAATGATTGATTTGCCTTTTTTCTCCTTTTATTCTAACAAATACAAAGTGGGGGCGGGGCCGCGGCCTACCGGACACGCCCTACAAAACGGGGGCAGCCAATGGGAAGCCGGCCCCACCCCCACCGTTCAATCAACCTGAAGACACGTGGGGAGGGGGTGTAAAAAAAAAATCCAGTGGGAACCAATCAGCAAAGCTCCGCTCCTTCTCCAGTCCGAGGGCGGGCCTGGCTCCTCCAATCACCCTCCTCTTGGCGGCATCCAATGGGAAAGAAAAGTCCTGCCCCTCCTCCGTCTCGGCGGCAACCAATGAGAAGGAGCAAGGAAGCAGTTTCCCGCGGTGGGCGGGGCTGGCGGCAGTTCGCAGCCCCTGCGTGGTGGGCTGGCCTGGCGACACCTCGCGGTGGGTGTGGGCTCGCGTGGCCACACCCCTAAGAGCACCGCCGTTCTTCCCTGCACTGGCTTCAGGCAGGAGCTCCGCCGGGTGGGGGGTGGTGCTCCCCCGCAATTCACGCGTCAACGTCCGCCCTCTCCCTGGGCGTGGCCCCACTGACCACCCACCCACCCTCAGTCTCAAGCATCAATGCCTGCACGTGGGTACAAAGCAGGCGGGGCTCCACTGCGGGGGGGGGGTGCGTGGTCTGCCGCAAGCCACACCCCACTGGGCGGCCCCACTCAACCCCACCCTATGGGCTTGGGGCCCCACCTTA